>NW_028317864.1:7391590-7693863 GCF_062004578.1 Staurois parvus
AGAAACAAACTCATACTACAAGGATTTGTGTGCCAAGCATCCACAGCAGAAGGTTCAGACACCTCCACAGCTACAGGAATGTTCGTTAAAGAGGCGAAGGCGTAGAAGTACACTTACACCCTCTGGTTTAGAGCCAGCAACCAAAGTAGCAGTCTGGCCCAAAAAATCCAGGTAAGCTGCAGAGAGCTCCTCCCTGGATAACGCAGGGGATGGGGCCATATCTGACAAGTCTAAGGGGAACTCAGAGGAGTATGTTGATTCAAGCAGGGGACATTAAACCAGGGTGTTTGAGTCAGATCTCTGAAGGGGGACACTGCAGGCTGCCCTGGAACTATTAAGGTAGGTTCACACTTGAGTGAGTTTGCAGCCCACATTTGCATGGGCACGGCAACCCGTGTTTCCCACAAAAAAAAAAGGTGCCTGCAAAATTGTAAAAATCACAGCCACAAGGAAATTACATGGATCTTTTGCACCATGCGATTTCCCTCTGGTTCCTGCACCTGCATACATTCTATTGGTTGAGATGCGTGGGGATGCAATTGGGAATAAGTGGCAGCACTGCGGGTCTCTATAAAGCAGCACAATTTGGCTGCGGTTGAGGGGGAAACAGCAGCGACTCCCACACCAGCATCCACCCACACACGTATGAACCTAGCCTTAGTAGATTATGAGCTGGAAAGTGGTGCTGCTCCTCTTGAGCTTGGGATCCAAAATCAGGGCCAGTGCTAGACTATTTTGTGCCCTAGCCAAGGTCAGCGGCTTGCGCCCCCCCCCCCCAAAAAAAAAAATTCAAAAACAGTAGAAATTATTAAATCAACAAAACATGAAACTGCTAAATTTCCTTTAATTTGCAAAAATAAGTACCATAAGATGCCACCAGCACCAATATTAACCGCATCCTGCCCGCCATATAAGTAAATGACAGACTGGAAGCAGTTATCTCGTTCTGGGAGGATGTCATATGACGTCCTCCCACTTTAACCGCGCATAAGCGCCCCCAGAGGCAGGCAGCACGGCGATCGGTGGTGCGCTGTGTCCCTGGGACACAGCGGATCACCAATCAGCGGAAAGAGCCAATGACGTTGAATCACAATCCAATCACAGCTGATCACATGAAAAAAAAGGAAATGCCGGTTATCGGCATTCCTCTCCTCACGAACTGTCACGTTGACAGCTCGTGAGGAGAGGAGAGCCAGTAATTGGCATTCCTCAGAGGGGATATGTACACTGATCATCAGGGCACTGATGATCAGTATAGCCCCATCAATGCCACCTGTCAGTGTCCATCAATGCCACCTGCTAGTCACCATCAGTGCACATCAATGTCACATATCAGTGCCCATCTGAGCTGCCTTTAAGTGCCGCCTATCAATGCTGCCTATCAGTGCCCATCAGTGCTGCCTATCAGTGCCGCTTATCAGTTCCAGTCAGTGCTGCCTATCAGTGCCATATATGAGTGCTGCCTTTTAGTGCCACCTACCAGTGCCCATCACTGCAGCCTCATTAGCACACATCAGTGAAGGAGAAAAATCACTTATTTACAAAATTTTATAACAGAAACTAAAACTTTTTTTTCAAAATTTTCAGTTGTTTTTGGTTTTTTTTAGCAAACAATAAAAAAACCCAGAGGTGATTAAATACCACCAAAAGGAATCTCTGTCTAAAAAAAAAATTATAAAAATTTTTTCATATGAGCACAATTGTCATTCAAAGTGTGACAGCGCTGAAAACTGAAAATTGCCCTGGGCAGGAAAGGGGTAAAAGTGCCCGGTAGACAAGTGGTTAAAGACAAAATATATATTAACCAAATATAAATTAACTGTATTAACCAATCAGACAGAGAAACGAAAAAAAAAAGAGACAGAGTTACAAACCTCCGCAGTGATTAGCAGCCACCACCCAGCTTGCAGTAAGGGACTGAGTCTGAGAGGAACACTGGAAACAGCGGCAGCTCAGCTGCTACACTGGCCCAGACACCCGACATCTTGCTCTGTCCTTTTTTCCTCCCCCTCTGCCGCCCCTCCCCTCAGCTGAAGGATCATTTATGACGTGGTGGCAACCCACATGATCAATCAGCATCCGCTCCCTTCACCCTGACCATTGTCCACCCCTCCTCCTCCTCTTGCCACCTCCATTACCTGCCATTCCAGTTAGGGTTGGCTCACCTCTGATGGCTCGTGCTGGGCTGCAGAGTCCAAGCTGCGACTCTCAGGACAGGCGGCCTCCCAGCATTACACCGCTTCCCTCTCATACATATCGGCCCCGACCATCCTACTCACCCCCCCGCCTATTGATTGCTTTCAGCTGTGTACAAGAAGGCGGAGCCAGTGCTGGACACTAGCAGGCTCCCTGTTACAGCTGGAGGATTATGTGTGCGAGTGTGTGTAACGGAGATGTGCAGACCGATCCTCTGATCAGAGACTGCTGACTACCATTCCATGAAGCTCTCTGCACACTGTTGTGGTAATCTGAAGGCTAAACAAAGTTTGGAGGTCTTTAGCTATTGACAGTTGGCAACCTCTGCACGACTTCTGCGTGCTTCAGCGTGTGCTGACCTTACATGGATCATCACTTCATGGCCAAGTTGCTCTTGTTCCCAGTTGCTTCCACTTTGTTATAATACCACTAACAGGTGTCTATAGAACATTTAGTAGCAAGGAAATTTCACAGATTGACTTATTGCACAGGTGGCAACCTATCACGGTACCACACTTGAATTCATTGCGCTTCTGAGAGAGACCCGTTCTTTCACAGATGTTTGTAGAAGCAGTCTGCATGCCTGGGTGCTTGATTTTATACACCTGTGGCCATGGAGGTGATTGGAGCACCTGAATCCAATATTTTGGAGGGGTGTCCTAATACCTTTGGCAATATATGTACTAAATAGTCATGTGTGTGGATAGGCTGTCAGACAATTGTGCAGAGTAAAGATACCATCATTCTCTGTGTATGAGGAGAGGGGGATTCTGCAGAGAAATGAAGAATTCATACAAGAGGTCCATAGACCACACAGAGAAAGTTCCAGCCTGTGATGCGCCCAGGTACCCCTAGGTGACAGTGTGCCTCTTCCGCCTGGCAGTACTAGGATCGTTGGTTTGAATCCCAACCGTGGCAACACCTGCCTGAGTTTGCATGCTCCCCCTCCCCCGGGTACTCTGGTTTCCTCCCACACTCCAAAGACATGCTGGTAGGTTAATTGGATCCGATCTAAATTGGCCCTAGTATGTGTATGTATGAATGTAAGTTAGGGACTGATGTGAATGTACAATATATATGTAAAGCGCTGTGTAAATTGTTGGCGCTATATAAGTACCTGAAATAAATAAACACATAAACAATGTTGAAGCTTCTGATGCTCATCCAATTCAACATACTCATTAGGAGTCTTCAGAGACTGGGGCTGTGGCATGACTCTGGACCTAGAAAGCATGCTGCAGCTAACTAACACAGTGCACACAGGTCTTGAAAGCATCACAAGCAGAGTCCAGTGCCAAAGGTCACATTCCAAGCAGGTCCTGTAATCTTCGGTCCAAAAAGGTCTGGGCATGGACCCCACTGCTGAGAAAATGCTGATCTGGATAGCTGTATGAAGAGTCCAGCTCTGCAGCAGGTGGATGAAATCTTGTTTGCAGCAAATAATGGCTAGTAAAATGGGTAAACTTTTCCCAATAAAGACATCCATCCTCCTAGGACACGAGCAAAACTGAAGCATGGTGGGAGTAGGAGGGGTTATACCTGGCTGACCAAAGGCTTTTTTGTTTGCCAGTGTCCAAATCCTCCTGTAGGTGGCAATATAACCTAATCATCTCTGAACAGTGAATCCTGCATCTTTTAATGAATGAGAAAGAAAGGGCTATGCACTTACCTTTGTGGAAAGTCAATATTTTGAAGAGCTGTGGGTGACACTGCTTTCTGAAACTTCCTTTCTCTCGTTAGCGGCACAGGACACCCTAACACACAAGAGTTTCACATACAGTAGAAGCAGCTCCCAGAGATTTTGGATGGAGCAAATAATGTATAGTGGTATGTATGGTTTTCTTTTTTTTAGGCAGGTAAATAAAACTTTTCTATATTAACATATTGTATTTTATTTTTAGCCTGTAGGTGGAACTTCAGAATCCTTTTAACCTGTTTTCATTTATCTCTTTGTAGCACCCTCTAGTGTGCTACTAGAATAGTGTAGGCAAATCTATTGTGTATGGATCATAGTAACAGTGCAAGTCTGATTCTGGAGGGCCATGGGAACCAAATGGCAAGTTTTGCTACACTGCCAGGATCAGTACTGGACTATCTGATACCGGTGTGCATCTGGAACAACGGGGGGGGGGGGGGATTCATGTGTCCTGACTGCTGGAAACCCACTGCAGCAATTGGAGCCTGGCTAAGGTGTGGGCACTGTGATGAACCGCTGCTGAGACTAGTGCCCAGCGTCCTGCCACCGATCACCTATTCAGTGGATCTGAAGTTGGGACTGTGCATGAGGAGAAAAGAGGAATCCTGGTTGGCCGTAGATAATCAAGAGGTTTATGGAGTGCAATCCTACAATTGGTCAGGTATCCACCACTAGAGGCCAGATGATAGCAGCAGCCTGGGGAAGGAACAGCCGCGATCAGAGGCAAGTGTGGTTAGTCCAGCTCAAGTAGTCCCCCAGGAGAAGCCGGTTGCCAACGTTTCCCCTGTCAGCTCTACTTGGAAGAAGCCAAGTCATGATGAATGTATGTTCTCAGGTGAGCCAATGGGGAGTGACAGTGGGGGCGAGATTGATAGAGGGTCTCCCAGACTGGAGGCTAAGCTTGGGCCCCACAGTGGTTAAGTGGTTAGCAGCACTAGGGTCATTGGTTCGAATCACAACCATGGCCTGAAGTCTGCATGTTCTCCCTGTGCCTGAGTGGATTTCATCCAGGTACTCCGGTTTACTCCCAAATGCCAAAGACATGCTGGTAGGTTAAGTGGCTCTTGTCTAAATTGGCCCTAGTATGTGTATGTGTGAATGCAAGTCAGGGGCCTTAGGTTGTAAGCTCCTTGAGGGTTAGGGACTGATATGAATGTACAATATATATGTAAAGCGGTGTGTAAATTGACGGCGATATATAAGTACCTGTAATAAAATAAAATAAATAATAAAATAACAAAAACCAAGCTTATAGAGTCACTGACTGTGGATGACAGTGTGGAAAATGCATGCTGCCTGGCTGTGCAGAGCTTAGTGGTACCAAGAAACACAGCAGCCCTCACGGCTTTATAGCCTGCTGAAAAAATCTTTCATTTACAGATTTTAACAGTTTAAGATAAGTATACACAAATGGATGACTCCTAAAACACTGAATTATGTTTAAATTGAATAAAATAAAATTGACCCCAACAATATAATTTGCCTTTAAAAAAGATCAGTGGACTTTCAATAGAGATCTTGTCGTAGAACTGTTAGGATGTGCCATTTAAGAGAGTCAAGTGTCAGAAACGTAAAGTTTAGAATTAGGATTAAAGCATCCAAAATCCATAATGCAATTTGATCCTCCCCACCCAACCTACAATCCTCACACAGATCCCATCTCAGCACTAATAAACAGGAGAGTAACATAGCGGATGTTTCATCAGAGATCACTTACCCAAATACCCAGGCAATTATTCACCAGACTTTTCATTTTGCTTCCCCAGCAAAGGTTTCGTTCATGAATTTATGGGAGCAAAGTGGGCAGCATAGCAGTGGGATCATATTTGACAGTAATTTTGTTCGAAGGCTAATGGTTCTCCAGGTTTATTATTAGCTGACAGCTTCACCATCTCTTCTGTTTCTCAAGCATGAAAATATTATACCCACTGTTATCAATGTATATGTGACGTACATATCACTGGGGTGAGTAAGCCACTCTTAATATTCTATGTATATTATAATTCAGCCATTTCTGCAAAGACCCATGTCTGCAAATCAGATTATGTTTGTTATATTTATATATGCTTTAATTTGCTGTATTTTTAGACCATTCTGTATATTGACAAGAAGATATATTGCCATGGCAACTTTAGTTGTAACTACATGCAGTTACATACATGGTTGGTGATATAGGTTGGTTTATTCTATTTGGTGCTCCTCATCGGCAGTGGGTATGTAGACCCTAGTAGAATCAGCAGGATTGACTTGTGTAGAACTACCCTTGAACTTGGAGTCTGAATATACATCCTTGAGTTTGCTTGCAAACTACAGTTGCAAGAAAAAGTATGTGAACCCCTTGGGATTACGTGGAGTTTTGCATGAATTGGGCATAAAATGTGCTCTGAACGTCAGCTAAGTCACAACAATAGAAGAACACAGTCTGCTGAACATAATACTACACAAACATTAGATGTTGCCATGGTTTAATTGCACATAACATATAAACATTCACAGTGCAGGGAGGAAAAAGTATGTGAACCTTTGGACTTAATAACTGGTTGACCCTCCTTTGGCAGCAATAACCTCAACCAAACGTTTCCTGTAGTTGCAGATCAGACCTGCACAACGATCTGGAGTAATTTTGGACCACTCCTCTTCACAAAACTGTTTCATTGTAGCAATATTCTTGGGATGTCTGGTGTAAACCGCTCTCTTAAGGTCATGCCACAGCATTTCAATCGGGTTGAGGTCAGAACTCTGACTGGGCCACTCCAGAAGGCGTATTCTGTGCTGTTGCAGTTATTGTTTTGTTGAATTACTTGTATGCTTTGGGTCATTGTCCTGTTGCATCTGCGGATCTTCAGTTGCCGGACAGATGGTCATACGTTTTCCTGCAAAATGTCTTGATAAACTCTGGAATTCATTTTCCCATCAATGACAACAATCTGTCCAGGCCCTGAGGCAGCAAAGCAGCCCCAAACCATGATGCTCCCTCCGCCATGTTTTACAGTGGGGATGAGGTTTTGATGTTGGTGTGCTGTGCCTTTTTTTCTCCACACATAGTGTTGTGTGTTCTTCCCAAACAACTCAATCTTGGTTTCATCTGTCCACAGTATATTTTGCCAGTAGTGCTGTGGAACATCCAGGTGCTCTTTTGCAAACTTCAAACGTGCTGCAATATTCTTTTTGGACAGCAATGGCTTCCTCCGTGGTGTCCTCCCATGTACTCCATTCTTGTTTAAGGTTTACCTTATTGTAGATGTGTCAACAAAAATGTTAGCATGTGCCAGAGATTTCTGTAGGTCTTTAGCTGACACTCTGGGATTCTTCTTTACCTCATGCAGCATTCTGCGCTGTGCTCTTGCAGTCATTTTTACAGGACGACCATGCCTAGGGAGAGTAGCAACAGTGCTAAACTTTCTCCATTTGTAGACAGTCTGTCTTACCGTGGACACATGAACATCAATGCTTTTGGAGATACTTTTGTAACCCTTTCCAGCTTCATGCAAGTCAACAATTCTTGATCGTAGGTCTTCCGAGAGCTCTTTTCTGCGAGGCATGGTTCACATCAGACAGTGCTTCTTGAAACCAGTAAACCCAAAACAGGTGTGTGTTTTTTAAGGGCAGGACAGCTGTCAGCAACACATCCAATATCATCATACTGATTGGAGTCACGGTTGGCTCACTCCTGGCTCCAATTAGCTCTGGGAGAAGTCATTAAGCTAGGGCCTCACATACTTTTTCCTCCCTGCACTGTGAATGTTTACATGTTATGTGCAATTAAACCATGGCAACATCTAATGTTTGTGTAGTATTATGTTCAGCAGACTGTGTTCTTCTATTTTTGTGACTTAGATGACGTTCAGAGCACATTTTATGCCCAATTCATGCAAAACTCCACGTAATCCCAAGGGGTTCACATATTTTTTCTTGCAACTGTATAGGAAAAAAAGAACGTGCCTGTTTGTCATTTTAGTTCAGGGTCTCTAGGTTTTAAGACTGAAAAAAGCAAGAATACCTCTATAAACAATGCAACAACCCAAAAACTGTGATAAAGTATTCAAAGCCTTTTCAAATATACGGTAAATATCATGCAACACAAATAAATATACTAATATAAAAATGGAGTTTACTTCCCCCTGACCTACAGATAGAAGCTGGAGGACTGACTGGCCTTTACAGCCTACACTAGGGAGGTGATGTCAGAGGAAGTGAGCAGAGAAAAAATGCTTGACTCAGACTGCCCTTATTTTTACTTGCAAAGGTGGCAAAGGAGAGGGGAGCTGTAATGGAGTATGTAGTGACAAAGGTACTGCGTGGAATGCTGGCTGTCAGAAAGGTCCAGTGGCTGGAATGTTGGATGCAGTGCCAAAGCTGCTGGGAGGAAGGAATGTTTAGTATTGGGGTGCAATGATAGCGGTGCTGGGTGACAGGGAAATTCAATATCAGGGTGCAAAATACCAGGGGTACTGGGTCCTTCATAGGCCCAAATGTAAAAGCTGTCTACTTGTAAGCCTATAGAGATGATTCTCTGACTGAGCGCCTCCCTATATGGTGGAGGCTCCTAGTCCATATCATCTGCTGATCTATGGTACAGTAACTGCAGTGGGGGTTTTGTTAGCATGGCGGGGTCATTAGGGTTATGTTTTTGAAAATATAGATAGCCTTCAGACTTATTTGTTGCGGTAATGAGCATTTTTACAGCAAAAACACACTGCACTCTCTGCAGTGTGTTTAAGTATCAATTATTTAGAATGGCACCCCTATGCAAAAGTATAGCAGATGCCCAGATGCCAACAAGCTCACATTACAGTGCACCGCAATGCAGATAACTTTTTGTTGCATTGCGCTGCATTTAAAAAAAGTGCATGTCTGTTTTTTTCTTTTGTCACGTATCGGCAGTCCATTTCTGATAAGAAGGCTGTCTTAGTACTTAAAATATAAACAAATATGGTGTAGCGCTCTAATAAATAAATATAATAACATATAAATAACTAAATTAGTTAACCAATCCCCAATGGGATAAGTAAGTGAATAAATGGTGAATAAATAAATGTTCTATACCTGACCTAATGTGATCCAATACCGCAAAAATAGTGCTGGATAACCAGATCACTACAGTGAATAACTCAATGCCATATATCAATAAAAAGTGAAACATACACGTTATTCCAGCACTGGGAGACAAGTAACTGCAAATAGTGATAAAAGTGCTCAGTGTTGTAAAAAAACTCAAAACTATATATGTAATAATGATAATAGTGACAAAATATTGATATACAGAACCCCTATAAAATAACAATCTGAATCATAATACACAAAAACAATAAATAGTATTAATTCCAGTGGCAAAATGGACAAATAAATCCCCTATGAAAACAAACGTCCAATCAAAAATATATGTGACACCAGTGTCCACAATAATGCAAAAAAACATGCAGGTAATCTTTTGCGTTGCTGCCTCTGGTGATGAATCCACACACAGCTAAAATGGCTCCTTACCGTGACCCTAAAAGGGCCTACGAGCCTTTCGGGTCACTCCTGGACCCTCCAAGACCGGATTACTTCTACAGATATTCTCCAAACAATTTCACATCAGGAAAAAAAGTAAGAACCTTCCAGGACAAGATCAGCCCGATATCCCCTCTATATAGTTCTAATTGATAAGACCAGCTCCCACAGGATCCACATAAAGAGAGAACTCCAATAGTGTGATACCGTTTTAATTATGCAGAGCAAATAAACATATCCAATGCACTCACATTTGTTTCCAGCTTTCAAACAGCATTAGAACCTCATGTATGGGTGTACTTGCATATGGGTTCTGTGAGAGCACAAAGATGGCGTCCATGCCGGAAGTTGCGTCACCATGTCACCTACGCGTTGCGTCACGGCACACGTGACTTTATCCGGGTCATTTATTTATTGTCTTAGTACTTGTTCACATGGCAGCTGGGGGGGAGGGGGGAGTAAAAGCAGAAGGTTGAGACATTGTTTTACCACACCCTAAACACCCACCTAATGAAGAGCATGTATCCACTCAGGACTGTTAACATTCAACAGACTGTACTGCTGCCAGCAGACCGTCAGGTGACAACTCTGCACATCCCTGCAAACAGCCAAGAGCCTGTGTAAGAACTCGTGTTCCTTTTATTTCACTTTATTTGGTCATCATTGTTCCACATAATTGAGGCTTTATTTTGCACTTGTATATGAATATATATTGATTGTGGATGTGCAGCATAGAATTACTACAAAGACATAATTTTAAAGGGTGCCTTCACTGAAAAAAGGTTGAGAAACTTTAACTTTAAGTATTATCCTCTGGCATTAATGGTACAATGGAAAAGAAATAGGGGACAGTTGTGGTGTGTGGCTCAGCCATTCACTAACACAAATTCACAGTCCTCTGACCTCCATTCCTCCAAAGGATCATAGAGGAATGGTGGCATTGTTACCACTCCATGGCACAAGTATCAGAATAATGCTTTACTACCTTAGTGATACAGTGTTACTTGAGTGATGTGTTAACATTAGAATGCCATGCTGCTATCTTAAAACCCAACAGGAGCTCTAATCCTTCCACACTCCATCTAAAACAGGATGGGGTTATGGGCAGCCTGATAATATATATACTACAGCAAAGGCTGACTGTATATGTCAGAAAGTGAAGTAGGCTGGCCATACAGTATATAATTAGTTCATGCTAGCAATACAACTATTTTACTCACCACTGTTGATCATGTAGAGAAGAAAACACAAAGTGCCAGACTTCCAGTACAGTAGAGATCCTACCACATACTGGAAAACACTGACTAATGGCTGAACATTCCTTTGATTATGAGAAGAGATTTTTCCCAATTCACAGCACACATGATATTTTCTCTGAACTAATAATTGTCTTGTCTATGGGTACAGCATGGCATTCCTTTGTTTACTACCTACTTAGCTATGATTTTGGTGGAATGGAAATTACAGTTGCATGATGACTGATTATACTTGCACATCTGGCTAGAAGGTAAACTTGCATTAATTTTTTCTTCTAGGCACTTCATTCTGCAGTGATTCTGAATGACTGAATGTTACTTACATACATACATACATGTGTGCACATGGGCAGTTTACAGCAAATCTAACAGAAGAAAAATATGGAAAGTGTCACCATGGCTATGTCTACAGTCAGCCTAAAGACATCCATCAGTGTTATACTGTATGAAAATATTCCAATCCTGACATGTTTGGCCAGATAGGAGATGATGTTGCTAGTGGCTAAGGTTTATTGCAGCAATTGGGCATGCAGAAAAATGTTGACCAGTCACCTTTGTATTTCCCTTTATAAGCCAGCATAGCGGAGTTTGCTGTGTGCCTTCCCTGCCTCTCTCCATAGGGTAAACACAAATGGTTGCAGAATTTCATCACTAGATAAAAAGGCAGTCAAATCATACCTCCACATCCAACATTGTTTACATTTCTACAATGGTCTTAAGGCTACGGATTTCTGGTACAACATTCAGCTGCCCAGCCATGATTATTTAAATTGGAACTGTAGTTAGAAAATTAAGTCTTGCTAGAACACTTCAGGCTGGCCCCTTTTGCAGCTATAGCTATGTAAAACATTAAAAACAAGTGCCTATACTGTTTAAAATCCAGTAATACACTATCTAACCCTGCTCTGCTTAGTTGCTCTCTATTTTCTCTAAATGTAGAGGCCAATCTCTGACAGCCTAAAGATTTACTGCTGCTCAGAGGCTCAGAGTTTCAAGAAAATGGCAGCCTCCAGAAAAAAGAAACAGGAACAGTGCTGTAGACAATTTACAGCACACACTAATTTTGGTAGCATCATTTTTCATGTGGAATGTATGTTCCTTGCTAAAGAACATTATTTTTTTATCAAGTTGTTATGAGTAAAGTTACGCTTTAAGCTCCATAAGTATATGTACGCACTATATATGTGGTGGCAGGCCTATCTCTGGGAAATAATAGCAATAGTCCAGGAAGATTGTCATTTCCCCCTCCCTTAGCCAGAAGGTGCCTGCAGTGGGCCCTTTCGTTCATTGTCATGCATTTTTTTTTTTTTTTGCCTATTACTTTATTATTGACCAAATCAATAATATTTTATATCTAATGGGTAACCTAACTTTCACCTTTTGATAAAGCAGGCAGTTTCACTTGAGGTGGACAATCCTGATCTAGATGAACTGCTTATTTAACTCTAATGTTAACAGTGTGAGAATCGACACACCATAAGCACCAGGCAAATATCAGACCACCTCCAACCAGACCACAAGACTGTTAAAGTAATCAGAGAGCTAGGGAAAATAATGGCTTTGATGGGCAGGGAAGCCTAGAACTCCCCACCCACAAGTATCAGACACTCCAAACATGCTTTGAAACAAGATCTAGGGAGAGACTGTTTATAGAGGTGGTGGGGAGACCTCTGTGTGTAGTCATCACACACTCCCACCACTGCCTGGAATTCCTTTGCAGCTGATCAGTATTTATTACCCCTTGTAAGAGACCGGCCCCTGAGAAAAAAAAACTTTATTTATCCCTCAATGCAAACACTGGTTGTGCAGTCAAGGATTGTTCCCTACCATTATATAATTATAATCAAAAGTGTACCTGTTTACTAAATGGTAAAAATGTAGAAGAGGGAAAAATATTATATGGTAAGTGTATTTGAGAATGCTATTGGTCTAATCCCATAATACTGCTGTTTCCACAATATTATGTTGTAGACTTGAGAGCGCTATCTTAACACGCCACTCTGAGCGCAGTTATAAGACAGCAAATAATTTATTAGGCTCCCCTGTGCAAGAATTTTTTTTTGCATTTAATATGCTTCTATTTGTTCAAAGAACAAGTACATTTTTTCTTTTAAAAATACATTTGTATGTTCAAGAAATGTACTAGGAATAAACATATATTTTTGTAATAGTTTACATTGCAAAGCGCTGCGCAAACTGTTGGCACTATATACATCCTGTATAATATTAATAATTGTGAGCATACCAGGTGAACAATAGTACAGCTGTGGGTGCATGATGGGGAATATTGTTTGACAAGGGCTGCACTCAACAGCAGTCTGGAGAGGTTCTTGTGGTTGTCAGCTTTGGACATTTTTGAAAGCTGTGGGTGACCATCATTCAGGGGTTATTTAATCTTAGTAATAGAGTGTGTAATACAGCCATCAATCTGTAGAAGATGGGTGTAGGATATGAGTGCAGCAGTGAGCTGTTTGGCTAGAGTGTTGGGTAGGTGCAGCATGGTGCGGTGGCAGTAAACACACAGAGGCTCAGAGTGAAGTAACTTTAAGTACTGGAGAACTTGCAAACGGTACAACAACCCGGTGAGGCAGCTCATCTGACTGAGGACTTACAGTCAATGCAGCAGGCACTGAAGACAGTGCCAAGGGGAGTGGAAGGTGGCCTGGCCGGTCCAACCCAAAAGGGAGCTCTCTGAAGTGCAGACATATACCCTGAGCTATCCCTACTCCTCTGGAACCTCTCCCTGTCACTAGTGCTGTCCCTGACAGACAGTTATGCTCTCCCTCCACTAGGCACTACACAAATGTGTGCCAAAACCTGGAGGCAGGGACTTAAAAAGACTCTGCATGACCAAAGATGGCATCCACGGTCAGCTGGATGCAGCATACTCACTTAGATCCTCTACTGTGCCATTGATGGGTTGGTTGCCGCTATCAGGCCTTCTAGCTGGGCCTCTTTTCCCTGATGTACAGGTGGTCCCCACTCTGGAGGCCAGTGAAGTCCTGAGCTTTCCTCCTTTCCAGCTCCACTGCCTGTAGGTGAGCCCCTCTCTCTATCTGGGCTCCCTCCCAGGCTCTTGCCTTCAGCCTCACATCTTCCTCACTGTCTTCTACCCGAGTCTCCTGCTGCTGAGCTGGCTCACTTACTTTTAAGGGTTGTTCTAGCCCCTTGCCAAGCCTCCTGTTGCAGATTGGCTAGGATCGCTCAAGTGTACATGCCAGCATCTCCTCAGATCCACCCGCTGCCTCTAGGCCTTCCTCCAAAGCTCTAGAGCAGGGAGAAATTCCAGAGGGGCTGGCCTGCAGAGCCTCTCAGCTCCTGACCAAAATTTTAACTTCTGACTATTACGCCCAGGCTGTCAGGAAAGGCTTGCCCATAGTAGAGGTGAAGACTTGCGGTGCACAGATATGCGCAGAACAATGACGGGCCTGACAGATGTGCATATACTTGGGCATAGGCGCATGCGCATGCACACCCATGCATCCAGGCACATGCCTGTCACTAATTCTGGCGCCAAAAGGACTATTTAAACTGGCTGCAGTAATGTCTCCTTGCCGTTTGGTCTTTAATTCCTGCATGTGTATCCTGATCCTTGTGCTTGACTCCTGATACTGAACCAGCTTGTTCCTGACCTCCGTTTGTCTGCTATCTGCCCTGACATCTGGCTTGTCCTGGATTACTCTTCTGTCTCCTGCTCTTGATTGATCCTCTGCTGCTGACCTGGCCTGTGGCCCAACTACGCTACCTCCTCCCATCTATGCCTGATCTGCCCGACTACTACCAACCCGGCTCGTCTAACCTTGCATCCGCATCCACCACCTCGCTCTCCAGAGACCCATCCATCCTGCATGGCTGTACCCGGATCCTGCTTTCTGCCATCAGTCTGCTCTGCTGCCTCGTCTGCCTGTCGGCTATGGCTGGAACACCAACTACTGGACTGATCACAGGCACTCATACCTCGCCGTGCTCCTGTGGCTGCTGTCCCACTATCAGTAGCCCTCGAGCCAGAGCTGTACATGAGGTCTGCATCTTCACGTCAGGCTCACTATCCAGGTACGTGACACAGGCTGCTACTCAGTCCTCCTCTCTAACAATCAGGACTCTAGCTCCACACAAGCATTCTTAAAATGAAAATTTTTGAATGACAGACTTTTTTGAACTTTGGCATTTTATATTTTTTGCAGGTGCCAATGTGCTGTACTTGTTTTTATGTTTGCACTACTATATACCCAGAGCGCAGCTGTGCACAACTAGTCATGTCTGTGGACGGCTGCTCAGTCAGGGGTGAAAAATCCATAATTTACTATGAACAGGCTCAGGTGCCTGTGTGCAAGGCCTTTATTTCTCATCGCACCTCATAAAATAACAAAATGGGCTCTATCGGAATCCATATCATGTACAACTGGACTATGTACAACTGGACTATGTCCAAACTACCTGAACAGTTTGGTGCTGCACATAAAACGGCTGTTGGGAAACACATATATGGTGATTGGCCCTGAGTGCTAATCCTCCCTCTCCCAGTCTGAGTGCTTCTCTGCAGGAGATTACAGATGACTAATAATACCAAAGTTATTAAAAATATATATATTGATTACAATTGGGTGTTTCATCTTCTATAAATTAAAGGATAAATTCACCTTTGGGAACATGTTAGATGTTCCACCCATTTTTAGGGTGTAACATGTTCCTGCTCTGGCAATCGCTCCTTGATCCCCCCTCACTGAGACAGTAGGCCGGGGATATTCTCTCTGCAGCCGCTATCACTATTTGAAAATAGTGCAGCCGAGTGGGACTCTGCCTCCATTTCTGCTTCATTCATTCAGAGAGTTCTATGAAATAATGAACTACCAGTACCGACTGCCTTTGTGATCCGATTCCAATTCAGTAAAAAAAGGTGTGGTGCGACTTCAGCCATACAAAATGAATGGGCACTTCAAAGAATCACTTGTGATTTGAACAGGAATGTGGTGCAATTCCTGTCCGAATCACGTGCGGTTTCCTGAACCACGTGAGTGTGAACCAGCAAAGGCTGATACTGAATTGTTGCTGCGGTGGATGGTGTGAGTGTACTTTGCACCATGGTAAAGAAATTTCCATGTTAATAAGTCACTCATGCTATCTCCCCACTCCCTGGTCTGTTGAAAGTACTGTTGTAATCTTGTTTGCTCCTTAGTCATTTGAAATGTTCCTTACTTTTTCCCAGTTTGAAAGCACTGCAATACCCCCTGGATATTAGTTACCTGCGAGAAATATATCCTTGCCTTTTATCTCACAAAATGCTTTCTGAATGCTTCAGGGATGTTTAGAAATAATAAAGAGTGAATTGGTTTTCAATGGTAAAAGGACGGAACTACTTAAAGTGAAACTGTGAGCCACTTAAACAATAGGCTTGTTTGACAGCAATGTCCTAGTAACCTTTGTTAGCAAGAAAATACAGTTTAGTGCACCCATCTGATTCTGGTTACACTTTGCAATAAAGGGATTTTGCTTCATAGCATGTTCAAACTCAAACAGAAACAGCCTGCGAAGAAAGATCACTCATACTGGTGACTCCAATCTTCTCTCTCTTCCAGAGCTATGGCCACAACTATGGATATGTTGGATGCTTTGTGCACTACTGTGTGCTGTGGTCCCTCCCCATGGACCCTATGACACAGTTGTGTAACACTACCCCCACAGGAGCCACTGGTAATAGATGGCTTTTCCCTAATAGTACAGAGGATGCCCACCACAGCAGGAAGCAGTCCCCTCATACCAGCTAAACACAGGCTAGGAGATGTCTTAGTGCTGATAAAAACTTTAGCAGAAAAGGGGATTAGAGCATGGGATACTCCAAAAAAACTTGCCACTTAATGTTTAGAGGGCAATCTGTGATTGTAAACCCTCACCTTGTAAAACAACCCATTCAGTTTAACATTAAACATTTGTGTATAGATATAAAACACATAATTTGTTTTCCCTTTTCTATTCTGTTCTCAGCTGCATAAAAGCTTGGGGAGGAGAAACAGCAATACACTGAGCTTCCCAGTGAATGACCGACGGGGGGGGGGGTAGGACAAGTCCGATCATTGGAGGAGAACAGACTGAGTTTGCAGCACAGCTAGAGAACTGGCCATGGTGTGTTCACACAAAGGAAGCAATACAAAGAGAACAGGATATTTTTTTCATACAAGTACATGGTACAGCAGGCACATATACAGAATATGAAATGTTCACTTTACATATTCTTTAAGTAAACATGAATGTAGGACAGTCTAAACCCCCCCCCCCCCCCCCCATAGCTAAAGATCATGAAGTAACTTTCTGAACAGGCTAAGACCTCACATGTGAAGACCATAAGGCAAGTTTCTTTGGCATCTGGTTACCTTGTGCCTATGCACAACCTCTGGTGGTCA
Source organism: Staurois parvus (assembly GCF_062004578.1). NCBI lineage: Eukaryota > Metazoa > Chordata > Amphibia > Anura > Ranidae > Staurois > Staurois parvus. Next base: position 7,408,630 of record NW_028317864.1, read on the forward strand.
ATGCAATTTCCAGAACATCGTACAGTCACAGGGATCAGTCTAGGGTTTTTACTTACAAATCCTCAGGGCAGCTGCCATGTTCCAGCTGCCTCTGTACATGATCCAGTGAGTGAGATTGTCCTTCTCCAGACCGGATCCCTTGTGATGAGGTCCTGCAATCAGCTTCTAAGCAGATCCATCTAGGCCCTCAGCCCTGACACTGCTGCACAGTCCATGGGCTGCCTGAGGGCAGCAGCCACCCAGTCTCTGGAACCCTCCTGCGGAGACAGAATCCAGCTCTTCAGTGCTTCAGACTATTTATCACCTTCTTATCCCCCTTTGGCTGAAGTATGATACATAGTCAGGCTGGTTATCTGAATCTCCCTCCCTAAGCTTTTGGAAGCTTCCTCCAGAGACAGCGAGAAGCAACCAAACTCCCAGCCTGTGAAACCCTAGACAGACCAGGACAAACAATCAGTGCTTCCTTCATTACAGAAGGAGCCAAAAACTAAATTTACTTAGCATCCTATGCTAGGAGGGTGCTACAGTCTAAGGACAAATGGACACCCCACTAGAACTGGAGTACTCTGATAGCAATCAGGGAGGGGTCTTCTGGAGAAGCTGCATGCTATTTGGCCAGTGTTTCTCAACCTGTTCACCTTGGACTAACCCTTGGCAAAAGGTATGAGATCTCGGGGAATCCCTGAATAATGTTCACTTTTGTAGCTCATGGAGCATTGTTATGATCAGTGAGCTGTTAATATGACAATAATTATTTTTAGAAATAGCATTAAATAAAAGATTAAAACTTACCCATTTAATAAGAAACTTGTGCTTTCTTTTTCTGCAGAGATGCTCAATTCTGTGTCCAACTTGGTATAATCAGTGTACACATGTGGGCCAGCAGGGCAGGGTACAGGAGGTCACATTACATGAGAGCAGGGCATATTAAGTGGGAACAGAAGGGCATATTACATAAGGGCAGGACATATTACATGGGAGCAGAGCACATGACATGGGAGCAGGGCACATTACATGTGAGAAGGACAAATCACTGGGCACTCAGCACAGCATGGCACATCATTGGACACACAGCACACCATAGGCCACGATATCGGGTACGGCTCAGCACATTATGGAGCATGGCTTGGCACATTATGGGGCACGGCCCATTACATTTCCGATCTCCATCATATGCAGAGTATGGCAGGGAAGCAGCTGGGATCTTTCCTTTTCTGGTGTGCTTTTCCCTGCTGGCCCCTCCTCTCTTCCTGTCCATCCCAGGCTATGTAACATACAAGCACCTAGGATGGACAAGCGGGGAGGGGGGCTGGCAGGGAACAATGAAGAATCCCTTTGATGTGATCTCCCTTTCAACTGTGACTGCTGGGTAGATTGTGGCGGAACCCCTGAGGATCTCTCGAGGAACCCAGTTGAGAATCACTGTATTAGGCTCTGGCCTGGCTGCCCACACACTGGTTCTGACAGTGGAGCACCATTCACCTGGAGACAGATCACTTACCTGGCTACCTCTTACTCATCAAGTGTGGCCTCTCTCAGCTGCTGAGGGAGAATACCAGATAAACCTCTCCTCCCTGGGCATGTCTAGGAACCCGGGGAGTTGTGGGTAAAGGAAATAAAAGTGTCTGCTGCTGCTACAAGGGTTACTGGGAAGGATAGTGTTAGGCTTAGTGTATTGTTGGGGCTGCAGGGAGGGTTTGTGTTATGAGGACCTTTCGGTAGGGCATTGCCCTCTACATGAAAAACTAACAGGGTTAATCCTGGCACAGAAATGTAACATACCACAGCTGCACATTCAGTTCTAGTATCTAAAATTCTATCAAGGGTAAGCACATGTTTAGATGAATCTAGCCTGACACATTATTTCTATGGCATAACTGTGGCACTTTTTTCTGTTCCTTTTTCCCCTTTTTATAGAAAAATATAGGTAGGAAGGACCCCTGCCAGTGCAGGTTATTGCAATATGGAATTGAAATGAAATTGCCAACATGATACATTCCACTGAACAAACATATAGTGGATTTTACAAGCTTTACAAATTCACAGGGTTTCTTCGGCAATAAAAGCAGTTTGATAGTATATTGAACTTGGGACAATGAAACACACATTAATATATGGCTTATTAGATTTCTCCTCATAGATGGGCTAATTTTCATGCATCCCTATTGTGGAAGAATGATTATAGCAGTGTTTAATAAACTGTACAAAATGTTTGACCAAATATGGTCAGAACTGAGACAAGTTTTGGGATTAAATAAAAACAATTTGATCATCTCGCAATCTCTGCTGTACCATCTTGTCTCTAAATCAGAATGCTCTGTAAAGGGAGGATGGAGCATAGCTGCATATCTTTGGACAAAATGATCGATCAAGGTTTTTCAACCTGTTCGATTGCTTTCTTTCCCCCTAGAACTGTCACACAGGACGATCTTAGGCCTCATGTACACTAGGCTCTTGTGAACACCTTTCTCCTGATAGGAGAACAGCAGAGTTAAAAATGCATGGAAACATTCAGGCGTCAACCGTTTGGGCATTTATTCATTTCATTGGCCAGAATATTAATTTATTCTGACCACTGAAATGAATGAATGCTCAAGTACTAAACGGGCCTAGCGTTCATGCAGTGTTTACACATGGTTTTTTCTGTCCAAATGCTCCTCTCCAGAACGAGATTGTAGTTAGGTGCAGTCTGTTTACTCCACTGTAGGAGGCGCTCAAACGAGTGATACCACAACCTGGAGAGGAATTCAGGAGAAACCTAGTTTTTCTGTAATTTCCTGGGTCATGGAACAGCGTGCCACTTGGCTATGCTGCATCCAGATGACCCCTGGTGGCCATCTTGAGTCAGCAGGGTCTTTAAAAGTCCCTGGCTCCAAGGTCTTGGCCCACTTTTGCGAAGTGTGCAGAGTAGGAAGAGAGACCCCATCTGATAAGGAAACGGACTAGCTGCAGGAAAAGGTTCCGGACTAGGATTGACAGGCTAGAGATCAGTTATCCTCAAGGAAGCCTTCCCTTTTGGGACTGGGCTGAGCAGCACTTCACCGGGCAGGCAGCACTTCACCCTCTGAAACAGATGCTGTCAGTGCATCTCTACCTTTGGCCCCTTTCCCCAAACGGTGGTCTCTCTCTGAGGTGTTTGTATTTGGCATTTTCTTCAAAAAAATTCAAAGTTTTATTGCAACCGGACTCTCTGGGGTTTATTTACTAAAGCTGGAGAGTCCAAAATCAGACTCCCTTCTGCATAGAAACCAATCAGCTTCTAACCTCAGCTTGTTCAATGAAGCTTTGGCAATGAAACCTGGAAGCTGATTGGTTTCTATGCAGAAGGGAGTCTGATTTTGCACTCTCCAGCTTTAGTAAATAAACCCCTCTGTGTCTCTACTACCGCCGCACCATGCTGCACCTCCCCATCAGATTTCTGCCTCTCTTAACGCCTACAAATTGATCAACAAAAGAAAACATTTGGTGCAATACTCAGTCTAGATCTAGAACTGTTTTACACAGTACTACTTTTTCACTACTAGATGTCTTAAGCCTTCCAGGTTGAATGAGGGTCAACATGATTCAATCTACTTCCTCTGGGCCCAGACTGTCATAGACCCTCCCCCTGCCTGTGACTGGACAGTGATGGAGAAGCAGCATTGCAATGAACTCATCCCTCTCCAAGGCCAAGCTCTGGTGTTTAAGGACTGCAAAACACTGATGCCAAGTCAAATGCAGGTGCTAAAGGTATTTAAAAGATATACATTTAGTAATGTAATAATACGCAGCTGAATTAATGTATCTTTTACATCTGCCTAGAGTTTTGCTGCAACGCCAACTATAACTATTATTAAAAATGTTCTCTCCCCTTTCTTCTACCTATCCTGCATAGCCTGTATTAAAAAGATCTCTGCACTTACCTTCTTTTAATCTAGCACTTACCTCTCCATCCTCTATCATGTGCCACGTGTGTCCCATCTTCTGGGGGGGGGGCAATGACGCCCCCCTCCACCCAAAAAATGCCACCCAAGGTAAATGGCTTGTTTGCCTTGCGGCAAATACACCCCTGGCTGGGTCATGTGATAAGACTGGACTGAAAAATGGACTGAAAAATAGTGTGTACAGATTTTCTCTATACAGGGTATGCAGGAGGAGAGGGAATTGAACATTTTTAAGAATAGTTGAATTACTACCACTTTAATGTCTTTAACATCTTTCACTTTAATGTCTAAATGCATATTTAGATACTTAAAGTGTTAATAAACCCAGAGCAGTAAAATCTGTCTGTATATGCAGTAAAGCATGCTTGTTATACGCACTGTGGAACCTACGGGTTTACAGTGCTTTGAAAAAGTATTCATACTTCTTGAAAGTTTCCACATTTTGTAATTTTACAACCTAAAATGTAAATGCATTTTATTAGTTTATTGGGATTTTATGTGATAGACCAACACAAAGTTGCACATAATTGTGAAGTGAAAGAAAAATGATAAATGGTTTTCAACATTTTTTACAAATAAATATCTAAAAAGTGTGGTGTGCATTTGTATTCAGCCCCCCCCCCACCCCCCACCCCCCTCGAGTTAATACTTTGTAAAACCACCATTTGCTGCAACTACAGCTGTAAGTCTTTTTGGGGATGTCTCTACCAGCTTTGCTTATCTAGAGAGGGAAATTTTTGTCCATTCCTCTTTGCAAAATAGCTCAAGCTCTGTCAGATTGGATGGAGGGCGTCTGTGAACAGCAATTTTCAAGTCTTGCCACAGATTCTCAAATAGGTTTAGGTCTGGACTTTGACTGGGACATTCTAACACATGAATATGCTTTGATCTAAACCATTCCATTGTAGCTCTGGCTGTATGTATAGGATCATTGCCCTGCTTGAAGGTGATTCTCCTCTCCAGTCTCAAGTCTTTTGCAGATTCTAACAGGTTTTCTTCTAAGATTTCCCTGTATTTGGCTCCATCCATCTTCCCATCAATTCTGACCAGCTTCCCTGTCCCTGCTGAAGAAAGGCATCCCCACAACATGATGCTGCCACCACCATGTTTCATAGTGGGGGTGGTGTGTTCAGGGTGATGTGCAGTTTTCCACCCCACATAGCGTTTTGCTTTTAGGCCAAAAAGTTCAATTTTGGTCTCATCTGACCAGAGCACCTTCTTCCACATGTTTGCCGTGTCCCCCACATGGCTTCTTGCAAACTGCAAACGGAACTTCTTATGACTTTGATTCAACAATGGCTTTCTTCTTGCCACTGTGGATCTTCTTGTGGATCTCTGTGGCTCCTCCAGAGTTACCATGGGCCTCTTGGCTGTTTCTCTGATTAATGCTCTCCTTGCCCGGCCTGCCAGTTTAGGTGGACAGCCATGTCTCGGTAGGTTTGCAGTTGTTCCATGCTCTTTCCATTTTTGGATGATAGATTGAACAGTGCTCCATGAGATGTTTAAAGCTTGAGATATTTTTTATAGCCTAACCCTCCTTTAAACATCTCCACAACTTTATCCCTGACCTGTTTAGTGTGTTACTTGCCCTTCGTGATGCTACTTGTTCACTAAAGTTCTCTAACAAACCTCTGAGGGCTTCACAGAACAGCTGTATTTATACTGCTATTAAATTACACACAGGTGGACTCTATTTACCAATTAGGTGACTTCTGAAGGCAATTGGTTCCACTAGATTTTAGTTAGGGGTATCAGAGTAAAGGGGGCTGAATACAAATTCACGCCACACTTTTCAGATATTTGTAAAAAATTTTGAAAACCACCTTTTTGCCTTCCACTTTACAATTATGTGCCACTTTGTGTTGGTCTGTCACATAAAATCCCAATAAAATACATTTACATTTTTGGTTGTAGCATGACAAAATGTGGAAAATTTTAAGGGGTATGAATACTTTTTCAAGGCACTGCAATCCTCCACATTGTGTAAAAAAGGCTAATTCCTGTCTTCTCTGATCCTCCTCTTCCACAGTCCCCAATCCATCTTCTGATAGTACAGAGCCCTAGGATTCACTCTGCACATGCTCAGTTTGGTATGTATTGCTAGGGAGGTTTTTTTTTTTTTTTTGGGAAGGTGCATGTGAGCAGCACAGGACCAATCAGCACTGTCCAGACAGAGGGTCAGGGGTCATGCAGCCTCATAGGATAGTCAGAGAAGAATGGAAATTCCTCATACAAGATTACCAGTGCTCATCCAGACACTGATAGAAGTCACAAGACTGCTATATACTGCTGATCAGAAAAAGGTATTTAGCAGTTTATATTTACTACAATAATTGCATTTCCATGTTCTGTGGACTGTGGGGGACCAGATATAGTGAATGCAGGGTCATGGGTTTAGTAACATTTTAAATGTTAGAAGATTTCCAAACGTTTTCAGCTTTTGCTCTGAATAGGTATAACGTTAGTGTCTCTTTACTAAAGGTCAGCTAAAAAAAATAAATGTATGGTTATAAATAATTAAGAGTAAACAAAGTAGGAGAACTCAAAAGTTGTATTTTTCAGCATGCTGGTAAGTTAAGTAAACTGGTAGTCTAAACTGCATAATGTGTCCGATAAAATTTTGAGATGGTCTTTTACTGTTTTACGATTTAAGGAAACAAGATCTAATGATTTTCTGGAAATTAGAAAAAAAATTAATACATGTATTATTGTATTTCTATTAATCAAAAATTGTTTTAAGAACTGAAAAGTAGATCTTTTGATGTAGAAGATATCAATGGTGTCTAACAAATCATTGCAATGATCTAACTGGTTCTTAAAGTATATGTAAACCCCCATAGCACAGCTATAGAATTGACCATGCTGAGCTCTCATGCCTAGTGTGGTCAGTTTTTAATAGGAAAGCAGAGGGACTGGCAGGAACACCAAGGATTTCACACAAAGGAAGCAATACAAAGAGAACAGGACATGTTTTCATGCAAGTACATGGTACAGCAGGCACGTATCAGGAATATGAAATGTTGGGGTAACATATTCTTTAAGGAAGATTGATGTGTTTGGTTTTTACTAAACTCACTCGCTCAAGGCTTAGCTTCTAAATGCAAATGTGCATAAACGCGGTTAAACGTGTTATGAAAACGCAGCAAAACTGATATTTTTTTACCTACGTTTTCCAGCAGTCAGTTTCCATCATTCAGAAGAGTTTTCCAAATGCCCTGTGTGCATGAGCCCTTAATTTCATTTTTGACTGGAGTGCATTTTTTAAGGAAGGTTTTTTTTCCAGTTCCACCTTTTATATTCCAAATTCACTTTACCGTAATATTTAATATATTATATAATGCCAACATATTCCACAGATGTTTTCAAAGAACATTGAGCCATTCACATTAATCCCACACAAAGACCATACAGCTAGTGTTCCTGGAGTCAACTAATCCCAGGACACTGGCGCTACCAGTCCAAGATTCTAACCACTGAGCCATCAAGATTTTTATATTTTTCCATCGTAGATGAAAAAAGAAAGGTCATTACAAATCAGCACATTGGTGTAAAATGTGGAAGGTCCATGTCTTTTAAAAATTATTTATTGGTGAATTATAATTGAAAATTGATTAATAAATCCATCAGCAATGTGGGAAAAAAGGATTTTCCCTCTTACTGTCTGCCAGCATCGGCGATACTCTGGCCAAATAGCATCGCAAGTGAAATATCTTCCGTTAAAGACATTTCATGTCAAAAAACTCTAAACTGATTAAAGTTGAAAGCCCGGGTTCCTTCTTTTCATCACTGAACGGAGTCGAAATCTGCTTGGAAAGGATGCTCTCGCCTTCCCCCCCCTTCGTTCCCAGCGCTCCGAAGGCAGCGCCTGCATCCATCCTGCTGTGTCCCTGCATTTTAATTACTGCCTTATTAATATTCATGAGCACAGGCACTCAAGAGGGATTGCAGTCTGTCATTCTCTCCTTCCCCTTGTTGAAACTTTTTTTAGCAATCGGTTTTACAATACACTATGTTTGTTTATGCAAGTGTTTAGGATATCAGTAAATGCCAAGCAGAACAGCAAAAATAAGTCAAAGTCAAATCACCCATCCAGTGACGTGCCAAATTCTGACATATCAGTTACATTGATTTCTTAATTCAGGTGAAAATGTATATATTATTGCATGTACATTGACAGGAGAAAAAACTAATGTAATCATTTTAGAGTAATACATTGGTGTAATGTAAATAAACAGGTGGTTCACTATAGTGTGCTGCCCTGTACTTTCAGCACTTTACCTGAGAATACTGCATGTAAAATGCACCACATGTGCATCTTGTTGGCATTTTAAACACATGCATTTACTTACAAAATGCAAAAAACACCCTCCCATTTGGAAAACTCAAAGAAAATGCATGTTGAAATGAATGTAAAATATACAATGTAATGTATTGTGAAACATGGCTTAAAAATGGAACGTATAGTGTTTTTTGTACAATTTATGTCTTTATTATGGTCAGGACTTAAAAAAATAAATAACACTGTATACCCATATTTTTCATTCTCCATATGAGCCATCAGATGGAGCTTTAGTCTCCTTTTTGCATGATTTCCACTATCTTTTTGCTTCTTTTGTTGAATAAAGCCAAATTTTTACAATGCTCAGTGGCTTAAAGAAGAACAAAACCTGCAATGTAAAAAACTACTAGCAGATAGATATATATGGCATAAGTGTCTCTTCTCCTGTAAAAGCTATGAATAGTATGCTCACAGGCAAGCATGCCAGGATGAACATCCATGCACAGGAGTTCCGTCATCCAATCCCAGCCAATCAAGTTGGAGAAGATGAAGAAGAAGTTCTAGAGATGGCAGAGATAGCATCTACTTAAGTTCTAGAGATAGACACTTTACAAGGTAAAAGGTAATGTGCCATAATGTGTAAATAAGCTGTGCATACCTGGACTTTATGGCAAAAGCTCCTGTGAGGCTGAAAACTTTACTTCAGCTTTAATCCGAAATTCACACAAGAGAATGAGTCAATGACTCATCCTTTTTCAGATATCCAACCAGCCCAGGTTTCAGTCACACAGATTAAAACAGGCAGCATCTACTGACTCTTTGGATAACTCATAGTTCTCTGGACATCCTCTGTCAAGTGCATACAAAAGAGGGCACACTAGCCTAGTGCATTATCCAAAGCACCATCTATTAAAAGGAATGAAGTAGACAATCATACTCACAAACAACACAGCACATAAAGCTCATCACATCTGCCAGAAGAGATTAGGACTAGAACCTCTAACCATGCCCCCAGATGGATCAAGATGGCATCAGAAATGAAAGGCAGATGTTGACGCATTTCAAGGGTGTCTCTACTTCCTCAGAGCTCCGAGGAAGATGGCATCAGAAACGAACCACAGATACTAATGTGTTTAAAGGGTTTCCTCCTCAGAGCTCCGCACTCCAGCATACAGAGTGTTATAATGTGTTATGTAAGCAAAATACACATAGTGTGAACAACTCTTAAACTGTCACTAAAGGCAAGTTTTTTTTTGCTGTCTGTCTCTCTTATTGGGGTGATTTCCCTTCACTTCCTGTCCCATAGCCAAAACAGGAAATGAGAGGAAATCCCTTCAAAGTGAGAAAATCCTGAGGTGTCACTAAAACTAGTGTTCTCCCTCGAAAAAGTCAAACTAGCGCAACGCAGAGGGCGGAGCATCACAAGGTACACACACTGAGCTGAGGTTTCCTTCCCCTGGTAGTTGTAGCCCGACCTAGCAAGAACTGGAGCTGTCAGCCAGATTTTGTGGTACGTGGTGAGCCAAGGGTGTCATCCCCCTCTGCAATCTCCATGTTGAGCCTCTGTTTGTTTACATCTTGTTAATGAGATTCATTGTGTGAAAAAGGCAACAATTATTTGTACACAGAGTGCACTATTTGTCCTATCTTTGTATCAGGCTCAGTTCTCCGCAGCTGGACGTTCAGCACCCCGCGCAGCCCTCTGGGACACTTCCAAGGTCCCAGAGTGCTGCAGCCCATTCACATTTGCATGCCAGTTTCCCTTAGTCAAGATGGCAGCGCCAGCATCCAACAGCCGATTGAAGAATTAGCGGTGAGGACACCGCTTGATGCATGGACAGGTAAGTGTCCTACTATTAAAAGTCAGTAACCACAGTATTTGTAGTTGCTGACTTTTAACTTTTTTTTTTAGGAGGTGGAGGGAGCCAGAACTCTACTTTAATACAACTTCAACTATTTGTCCTCCGGAAGATTTACCCCCCTTCATGACCAGGACATTTTTTGCTATACTCTGCTGCGTTATTTTAACTGACAATTGTGCAGTCATGCAAAACTGTACATAAATGAAATTCATGTAATTTTTTTCCCCAAAAATAGAGCTTTCTTTTGGTGGTATTTGATTACCTCTGGATTTTTTATTTTTTTGTGCTATAAATGGAAAAATGCCAACATTTAAAAATATATCTATATATATTTTACTTTCTGCTATAAAACATATCTAATAAAAAGATTTAAAAAATCAAATTTCAAACTTCATAAATTTAGGCCAAAATGTATTCTGCTACATATTTTTGTTAAAAATTTCAAAATAAGCATATATTGATTGGTTTGCACACACGTTATAGCATCTACTAATGGCAGTATAAATAATGGCAATTCTTTTTTATACTAGTAATGGCAGCGATCAGTGACTTGTAGCAGGACTGTGATATTGTGGCAGACAGTCTGACACTATCTACAAATTATATATATATTATACAACGCGCATAAACATTGCGCATCCGGTGAGTGCGCATTTCTTCTGTTTCAAAACAAGCACAAGCACCGACTGAAGTGCTTAGAACTATACGGGCACCATTTTAGTCACCAATATGAACTATTTATCATATATATATATATATTGATTTTATTACTCATATCGTATATGAATTTTGCACATTTATTATTATTCTATTACCAATATGAAATATTTGTCATTACTCATATCATCTAAGAATTTTGCACATATTTATTACTATCAATTTTAAGCGCTGCACTTTTATACTTTGTGTTTTTTAAAGGTTTTATTTGGTTACCTTCGTGCACAGCTGCTAACAAGCTTTACTTGAAAAAACTTTTTAGTGCGCTCACATATACTGTATATTTGTTAGTCTGACACTGACACTTTGTGGGAACCAGTGACACTAGTGCAGTGATCAGTGCTAAAAATATACCATGTCACTATATTAATGACACTGGCTAGGAAGGGGTTAAACATCTTGGACGATTAAAAGGTTAATTGTGTGCCTAGCCAGTGTTTTTGCATTTACTATTTGCTCTTTTTACTAGGCAATCTGCAAGGTTTTATTTTCCTGAATAAAATCTAGCAGATCGTCTAAACAACTGTGTTATGTCAGTCTCCTCAGCGATCAACAGGTGCCAGAGCTCATCTTTTGTCCGGAACCTGTTAATTGGTTTCTACTGTGTCCAATCACAGCAGAAGCAGCACTCCTGCGGCAGGCATGCACCCTCCAGTGGCAGAAGTGCAGTCACATTTATATACATGATTTTACACAGAACGTCCACCCTGTAGCAGTAAATCTGCTATAGGGCAGACAGCAAGTGGTGCCTTACATTTTCCTATCATAGTATTTATTGTATTTATATCTACCAATAAAACCATACTTTAGCCCAATAGATGGTGCCAGCTATCACTAAAATTATGAATCCTGGGTAAAGGATAAGCACATTTGCATTGGGTGTAATTTTTGTAAACAGGCAAAATAGATATTATTGCTTGTACAACAGAAAATAGACAGAAAATTCCACTTCTACTAATTAATTTTATTCTGGTTGTCTATTTTTAATGATCTATTTACAAAACACATTTTTTAAAACTATCTGCTTGAAGTCACACATTTGTAGCCCTTATTCTAGTCCCAATTAGTTCACTAGAAGTTGGTGACATAACTAAGATATAAGCTGTACTGTTTATATTATCTTTGGATGTTTCACCTCTTGCCATAGTAATGCCCATCTAAACTTAACAACTGAATATTCAGGCCACAAAATAGCTGCCTGGATATGAGAGAGAAAACTTCCTTCCTATATGTAAAGTAAAAATGTTACTAAATTAGGCGATGTAGGTATCTGTGTGCTATGTTTGGGTAGAGAATTATGGGTTGGAAACATCATTCATGAGAGATAAATGGAAATAGACTGGAGTAGACGAAGCCTGGTTTGGAGATATGCCTGGAGACGAGATACTGCTGGGTCCCAGACACATGATGTATGGTCCACCGGGAGACACTGGAAGAAGACTATATTACAGACAAAGGACTGTGCCTAGCCTGTCCATATGAGCTTCAGTATTAAAAATAACAGAAATCTAGCATATTTTTAGGACATGCTTTGCAAAGTCAAACACATAGCAGGATAAAACTTATTTTTTTGTCCATAAACAATTTTAATATTTAAAACTAAAGTCCAGATCTGATGATTCATATTTTCCCAGAATCTATCTAGCTTGACTCTTGCAAAATGTTTCATTCCAGTTTCTTCAGCCATAGGGATTATTGGAATTTTTGTTGCTGTAACCACAGACTTTACCGTGTGATTCCAGTTAAGGGCCCCATCACAGTTCTGCGCATTAGGCATGCTTATTTACATTATAACTTTTAAATAAATATAAAATTCCCTTTCATTATGTTTCACTGGTGAAACTGTTCTCCATGCTTTTCACTGAGGTGTGTTCTAAAAAAAAAATCTTACAGTACTGTTCAAAAGTTATAGGCAGGTGTGAAGAAATACTGTAAAGTAAGAATGATTACAAAAAGATTTATTTTTATCCATTTACAAAATGCAAAGTGAGTGAACAGAAGAAAAATCTAAATCAAATCAATATTTGGTGTGACTATCCTTTGGCTTCAAAGCAACATCAATACAATTCATCAAGCTGTTTTGAAGAAACACAAAGAAACGGGCAATGTTGAGGACCGTAGACACAGTGGTCGGCCAGGGAAACTTAATGCAGCAGATGAAAAGCACATAATGCGTACTTCTCTTTGATATCAGAAGATGTCCAGCAGTGCCATCATCACAGTACTGGACCAGAAGCGGGGAGCCAGGTACATCCATCTACTGTCTGGAGAAGTCATGGACGAATTGCAGCAAAAAAGCCATACCTCCAATGCAGGACTAAGGGACTCAACTATGTATGAAAACATAGGAACTGGGGTGCAGAAAAATGGTAGCAGGTGCTCTGGACTGATAAGTCAAAATTTTAAATATATGGCTGTAGCAGAAGGCAGTCTGTTCACTGAAGGGCTGGAGAGCAGTATGAGTGTCTGCAGGCAACAGTAAAGCATAGTGAAGGTTCCTGGCAAGTTTGGGGCTGCATTTCTGCAAATGGAATTGGAAATTTGGTCAAGATCAATGGTGTCCTCAATGCAGAGAAAAATGGGCAGATATTTAACTATCATGCCATACCATCAGGGAGGTGTGTGACTGGCCCCAAATGTATTCTACAGCAAGGACAACGACCCCAAACATACAGCTAATGTTACTAAGAACTGTCTTCAGCGTAAAGAAAAACAAAGAGTCCTGAAAATTATGGTTTGGCCCCCACAGAACCCTGATCCCAACGCCATTGAGTCTGAATGTGATTAGATGAAGAGAGAGAATGATTTGAGGCAGCCTACATCCACAGAAGATCTGTGGTTAGATCTCCAAGATGTTTGAAACAACCTACCTGCTGAGTTCCTTCAAAAATTGTGTGCACATGTACCTAGAAGAGTTGATCCTGGTTTGAAAGCAAAGGGTGTGTCACATGTTAGACTGCAGTTTCGTTTGTGTTCTTACCTTTCTTGCTGCAGTCCTGTTTCTGATCCCTTCTCATGTTTGTCTGTGCTCTTCTATGGGCATTGTCTGCTGTCCTCTGGGCTTTATTTTCTTCCCTTCCATCACTTCCTGTCCTGCCTCCTTGTCTGCCTGCCTATATAAGATGTGCTCAGACTAGGCCACTTTGCCTGAGCAACTTCTTAGTTGTTGGAGCTCCCTTGTGTTTCTGCTGTGAATCCTATATTGGCTACCTGTGTACCGACCCCGGCTTCGTTCCTGACCTTGCTTGCTTTCCGCCTGTCCTGACCTCGGCTTGCCTATTGGATTCCCTGTGTCTTCTCTCGTTGTACCCTGCTTCCGCTAGTGGTCTCCTCCACCTCAGCTGGGTGTACCTGGGGGCCGCGACCTGGTCCCAGCCTGCTGCAAGTCCATCCCCACCATCAGGGGTCCTGGTGAACAAGCAGGCTGGGGCTTAGACTCCGTGCCCTGGGGAACCTAAGTTGTGGATCAATAGAGCTCACTACCACAGGCGCTGACAGGGTGGTCACACCAAATATTGATTTGATTTGGATTTATCTTCTGTTCATTTACTTTCTATTTTGTTAATTGATAAAAAAAAACTAATAACATTTCTAGTTATGAAAGCATCCTTCATTTACAGAATTTATTTTTTTTCCACACCTGCCTACAACTTTTGCACAGAACTGTATATGCATCATTTTGAGGTCAGTGACTCAGAAATTACTATGTTCAATGTAATTAGCATGTCAGCCATGAATTTAGAATTTTCAGAGGAGGTCTATATTAGCAGACTTCATTTTCTCTTAGCAAATCTTTTCTTAAAGTGAACTGTACTAAAAATGTGAAGGTGTGCTGTCAAATAGGGCATATATAGCAAGGTTAATTTTGTCCAAGTATTGCTCTTAAAAAGCTAATTTTATTTCAGGAGATTGAGAGTGAGATTTAGGGAAGTCACTATCATGCTGCTCACTGTTCTTGCTAGTGAGGAAGCTCTACCTGAGGACCTGAAGGTAAAAGGCTCTTCCTATTTTCTCTTTCATTCATTCTGTGGATCTGGGTTTCTTCCACCTTTCCTGCTGCTTCCCGATCATTACCTCATCAGTTATCAACGGGGCAGCTCTGACAATAAGGTCCTGCGTCTCTTTCCAGATGCTCATCTCCACAGAGACAGAACACCGCATAGTAGGTCAGAAATGAGGAAGACTAGCTGTAGGGAGACCCAAAGCAATAGACAGGGCTAGTCCTTTGTCTTCCACATGCTTCTTGGGCAATATCCACAGTACAAGTCCTCTTTAAAGTTCAAAGTATGAATAGGCCCCAAAATCTATTTTCACTCTGGAATCAAGTTGACCACACACTAGTTGCATTGGTTCAAATAATTTGTCATGAGGTGACATTCATGCAAGTGATTGATTGCAAGCATACCCAATGGGCTTACTGTTAATCACCTTGGTTTATTTAAATATTCTGGTAAATCTCTGCAATCAATAAACCATCGTTCCTTTCTTCCTATAAAATAAGGAAACACTACTTACAATGCATGCGTGATGGTGTTTAATGTTTCTTGCATTGAAAAGAAAAGACAGCAGTACAGCATTGAGGACAGTGATGGGCATACCCTATCATTATTAGTGAGAAATCTGCTTGCCTATGGGCTTGCTGGGTATTCACACATATTATGAATATGAAACCAATATTGCCATTAATTTTCCTTTAAGTTTTTCTTCAACAGATAATTTATCTAGTTTGTCCTATTGTCTCTACAATAAGTACTGATTGTCAGTTTTGATTTTGTCCTCAATCTTATCACCTGCTAATAGGATTTTAAATCACAGTTTATATTTCTCTGAGATTGGTAAACATATTAACTGCAAATTTCCTAGTATTCCTTTCCGTACATTAAGCATTATTGCAGAGTAGCACTATAGGAGAAATGCACTTTTGGTACAAGTTGTCTCTTAGGGCATGCCCCCATCCTCCTGTGTGCAGCCCACCTAGTCCAATAATGTCCAAAGTTACCATGCCAATGACCTATGTATTGCAACCCTGTCCAGGGCCACACAGTCTTCCTTCCTGTCATGTCCTCTCCATCCTTCACATGCACTCCATGGTCCTGTGGAGTATGGCTCTTCCCATAGGAATAAATGAGGTCAAGGCTCACGTGCACAGGATGAAGAGCACCTATTGGAGATGTTTCCAGAAGGAGAGGTATGCAGCTCTGGGAAGGGAGCCATACAGAGTTAGCAGAGATGGGACGACAAAGGTTTGATGCAGTCATTTTTTACATATTATTTTTATTGAGTTTATCAAAAATTAGTACATACAAAAAAAAAAGAAACGTTACAGTTCCAGAACACCCCCCTTCCCCAACCCCCCCCCCGATGGGGGATGTAGTCATTATTAACCAAAATGGGTGGTGATCTTTTATCTAGGAGTCCTGCCTGTGAATGCTGACATCAATTGTGCAGGTATGTCTCAGCTACTACTTGTCTTTCTTTTAGTGAACAGCACTAGTGCTGTCTGCTATCAGCAGTTATTTCCTTTCCCCTAATTAACAGAAACATTTATTGAGGCAAACACTCAGTTTTAGTGCCTGAAAACAGTCAAATAATGCATGTACAGCTACTCTTATAGGTCCATGGGCACCTTATGTTGCTAATAATGCACACAACTACCTAATATGAAAAATGCTAAATTTGAACGTAACTAGAAGGGTAGATCCTTTATTTGCCTATGATTCAATCCTGGATGCTATCTGCATTAGTTTGCACATTCTCCCTGTGGGTTTCCTCTGGATACCCTGGTTTCCTCCGGATACTCTGGTTTCCTCCCACACTCCAAAGACATGCTAGTAAATTAACTGGTTCCTGTCTAAACTGACACTAATATGTATGCATGTGAGATAGGGACCTTAAATTGTAAGCTCCTTGCAGGCAGGGACTGATATGAATGTACAGTATGTAAAGTGTTGCCTAAATTGTTATACAAGTGCCTGTATTAAATAAATATAGGAGGAAACAGTGGAAGAAATTTACAAATAACCAGTTTGCAATAGAATGACTAAGTAGTTAAAAGGTTGAATTGCTGAACTGAGTTCCTGGGCTAATTTTCTCCCTAGCACTCTTTAAAGGACCACTCAGAATGCTTATGTTTTCTGTTAGCTTCCATAGTATGCAATGATGCAGTTTATTTTACATTTTACTATATGGTGTTTTTGGAATTTGCAACATGGAAGTGAAAGACTGACTGTCAGAAAATTATATTTGGACTGCCATTGCTGAGCCTCTTCCTAAAAATGATAATTCTTTTGTGGCCATGATGATCCTGCGACCTTCAATAAGTGTGTGTTAGCAGCTATTGTACCAACAATCTCAAGTATTTTGGCCACTGGCAGCCTTAAGCCAGCCATAGACGTTTCGAATCTTGACCGGTTCAGCAGGGACTGGCCGAGATTCGAACCATTTATGGGCAGGCTAAATGTACCTACGTTGATCAATCAATCAACTTGGGCCCAACCAGCCTCCCAAATTTTTTTATTGTTAGGGGTTGTTATAGCAATACTCACTGTGTTCTCCTGGCAGGGATAGCTTCCTTCGCCCCGTGATGGTATGGATTTACTAAAACTGGAGATTGCAAAATTTGGTGCAGCTGTGCATGGTAGCCAATCATCTCCTAACTTCAGCTTGTTCAATTAGGCTTTGACAAAAAAAAAACTGGGAGCTGATTGGTTTCTTTGCAGAACTGCCCCAGATATTGCACTCTCCTGTTTTTGTAAATCAATCCCAATGGGTCCATGGGAGGGATTCCCATGTCAACACTGTCTGATCTATGATTGCAGGTAGGGACGGGCTGGAAGTTCGACCCGAACACATGACCAGTAAGGCAGTTCGGCAGGCTATTCACCCGCCATGCCCCACAATGCACTGCGTTCTCATGGTACATTGTGAGAGCCATGATTGGTCAAAGCAATGCTCCTGACCACAGGTCAGGTGCAATGCTTTGGCAAATCACAGCACAATTGGGCAGAGCTAGCAGTAATGTCACCACTAGCTCTGGCCAATTGCTTACATCTGATTTGGCAACTGTCAGATTGAAGCTAGTGCTCAGCGGGTATCGTTTTTTTTTTTTTCTTATTTAGGCAAGTTGGTGGTGTTGTGACATTGCTGGACACCGTAATTGACGATGGAGCCATTTTTTTGGCTTGTTTTTTAATAAAGTACTTGTCAAAAACTGTTGTTGTTTATTTTTTGTTCAATAAAGGAATTTTTCAAAAGTCTGGTGCCTTTATTTTTTACTGAATTTAACCCTTTAGTGAATTGATAAGTACCCTTTACCCATTCACAAGATGGGGACAGCATCAGGCATTTAAAAGGGTACCCTGATGCTAATGAGCTCCCCTGCCCACAGACCCCCCACAACCACCTGGCCAGGGCTGTGGGGAAGAGGCCCTTGTCATCATGGTCTGGTAAGCTGAGGGGGGGGCACTCATTTGTCCCCCCCCCCTTTTCCTGCCCTACCAGGCCTGTGTTCGGATCAAGGGTCTAGTAGGAATTAAGGGGGACCCCATGCTTCCCCCCCATTTTTTGAGGGTGCGATTTCCCTTAAAAGTCCTACAGGGCCTAAAGTGCCTTGAATAGCTTTTAGGGGAAACGCACTTTAAAAAAGAAAAAAATTGTACAGATGTGCAACTTTGCAGATAGTTTAATGGGACCCCCCCCCCCCAGGCATGATATTTAAAGGATTTTTTTTTTTTACTTTAAGCAATGAAAAATGACTGCTCCTTTATATATTTTACTTTTTTTAAAAAATGTTTTCACTGATTCATGTCCCTCAGGACAATATCCAAGAACAACAAACTCCTTTTATGACCAATAACTTGCATATAAGCCTTCAAATTGGGCACTTTTGAATTTACAAGTTCGAGTCCCATAGACTTGCATCGAATTCGAAGTTCACGGTCGAACATTTATTAGGTTTGAAAGGGCTGAAAGTACAACATGCTAGTTTTTAGAGGCAAGTGAAAATCTTAATGTCCCTGCCTTGCATTTTAAAGCATACCCTAACACATAACTGTTCAATACCTGAACGCAAATGTGAACCCTACACTTAAAATGAACGTAAAGCGGTGTATATACAGTATATGTGTTTGTTTTTAGTCAGAAGCTATAACAAACTTTAAAAATGTATCTGGGGATTAGGCCATCCCATAATAAACAGCAAAATACTTTTGCTCCCAAAACACAAAGGAGGAACAAACTCCCAAGACACCCTATATTATCAAGCTTTCCTGATCATCAGAATAGTGGACTGGATACATCACCATTCCAAACTATGGGCTATTACTGAACCACCTCTTATCCTTCTTGATCCACAAGCCCCACTGTGAATAGACCATCAACTGAGGAAAGTCATAAATCTCTCCCTTACTATCTAGAACAAGGAAATTTCTACTTGTACCCTATTCTCTTATTCTGGTCCATTTTTTGGCAACCCACCCCTTTTCCTGAGCAACTCACAACTCTACATTTGAAGAATGGTCTAAATCAGGACACGGAATATTAACACGAGTTTTACAGCAAGGTTTCCTGACCAATATACCTAACCACAGACCCCACCCTCCACACACGATGTCTCAGAGGTTTTCATATAATAATGTACATAATTTTTCAGTTTTTTCCTTAAAAGACCAAACCATCCACCTTCTTTGAGAACTTAAACCAACCATAGATGGATCAAAATTTGTCCAGTTCAGCAAGGAGGGTTGGATTTCGATCCACCTATGGGCAGGCTGGTTGTACTGAATTCGATCTATGGATTTCTTTGTACAATTACTTCCGCCGGCTATAGCCAGCAGCAGTATTCATTGTATTCTGATGGCACGCGGAAAACCTCCTGCCATCAGAATACACTCACTGGTCATTTTATTAGGTACACCTGGCTAGTACTGGGTTGGACCCCCTTTACCTTCAGAACTGTCTTATTTCTTTGCTGCATAGATTCAATAAGGTGTTGGAAACATTCCTCAGAGATTTTGGTCCATATTGACATGATAGCCTCACGCAGTTGCAGATTTGTCGGATGCACATCCATGATGCAAATCTCCCATTCCACCACATCCCAAAGGTGCTCTATTGGATTGAGATCTGGTGACTGTGGAGGCCACTGGAGTACAGTGAACTCATTGTCATGTTCAAGAAACCTGTTTGAGATGATTCGAGCTTTGTGACATTACCCTGCTGGATGTAGCCATCAGAAGATGGGTACACTGTAGTAATAAAGGGATGGACATGGTCAGCAAAAATACTTGGGTAGGCCATGCTCAGTTGGTACTAAGGGGCCCAAAGTGTGCCAAGAAAATATCCCCTACACCATTACACCACCAGTCTGAACCATTGATACAAGGCAGGATCATGCTTTCATGTTGTTTATGCCAAATTCTGACCCTGCCATTCAAATATCGCAGCTGAAATCGAGACTCTTGAGACCAGGCAACGTTTTTCCAATCTTCTATTGTCCAATTTTGGGCAATTTTCAGCCTCCGTTTCCTGTACTTAGCTGACAGGAGAGGCACCCCGTGTGGTCTTCTGCTGCTGTAGCCCAGGTTCAAGGTTCAACGAGTGGTTATTTGAGCTACTGTTGCCTGCTATAATCTCAAACCAGTCTGTCCATTCTCCTCTCACCTCAACAAGGCATTTTCCTTCACACAACTGCCGTTCTCTGGATATTTTTTTTTTTTGGACCATTCTCTGTAAACCCTAGAGATGGTTGTGCATGAAAATCCCAGTAGATCAGCAGTTTTTGAAGTACTCAGACCAGCCCGTTTGGCACCAACAAACATGACATGTTCATAGTCATTTAAATCCTATTTCATCCCCATTCTGATGCTTGGTTTGAACTTCAGCAAGTCGTCCTCACCACATCTACATACCTAAATGCATTGAGTTGCTGCTATGTGATTTGCTGATTAGTAATTTGTGTTACCAAGCTATTGAACAGGTGTACCTAATAAAGAGGTCTGTGAGTGTACAATAGCACAGTGGGAGGGTTTTCCCCATCAACACTGAATGTGTTAATGGGGAAATCAAGCATTTTTCTTCTAGTTTTGGTTATGTGTTTACCTGGCTAGTACAGACCAGGAAAGCAACCGATCAGGGTTTGATTGGCTGCCTTGGCTTTTAGACCCCTGATATCGCAATAAAGAGTACCTGTCTGCACAAACTATCACAAGGGATGTTGTTCACCACTTTTGGTATCAATAAAGCTGAATAAAAATATATGCAAAAAAATTAAATATAGTAAATAAAAAAATGAAAACTGGGGAAAGTCCCCCATGCAAATGCATGCGTGAACAGTGATTGCACCACATATATGAGTTACCACAGTGGGCGCAATAATTCTAGTACCAGATCCCATGTCTCTAAACTGATAACTAGTGAAGGCTTTTATAGTGTGAAGATTTTTAGGAACTGCCATTTGTCGCCATTTCACAGGCACACAAAATTTGAAATCTTGACATGTTTGATATCTATTTACTTTGTGAAACATATTTTACAAACAAATGGGTATTATATTCTGTTTGTGTGCACTAAAATGCATTTAAGTGTATTTTTTTCCTGAAAATTTGCATTTGATAAACAGCTGCACAAATATCATACGACACAAAAAATTGCAAAAAACACCATTTTATTCTCCAGGGCAAACCAAAAAGAACAACCTACTGCACTCAAGAGAAGTGTTCCGGCAATAGTGAACCATGGATCTTCAGCCACTCCAATTTTGCCAAAACTTTGCAGCAGCCGAGGACTGGGGAAGCCCAAAAGACACACTAGAAAAACAAAAACAGAGGGCCATCAGCCTTGCGCATTACCTTTATAAAACCTTTTATTGAAGTAATAAGACAGATGTGTACTCTTAAGCAGCATAAAGTCTCAAGCTCATCAATACCAGTGTCTTGCATGACCTGGTCCACTGCATAAATCCCAGCCACAGGAAGACTCTCAAACTGGCTGATGCATTTCGAGAGGGGTCTCTCTTCCTCAGAGCCAAGTCTTAGTCGTGCATAGTCTGTCATTATTTACCTTTTGCGTCATGCCTAATAATACTCAAGCTCCTCCCACTACCAGGTGGGTGGTATATCACCACCCTCTATGGGTTCACATAATGGTGATATACATCCCACCTATGAGTGGGAGGAGCTTGGCTCTGAGGAAGAGGGGAACCCCACTGAAACACATCAACCAGTTTGCTTGTCTTCCCATGGTTGGGATTTGTGCAGTAAACCAGATCAAACAGGGCACTGTGGATATTGATGAGCTTGAAATTTTATGCTGTTTGTGAGTACACATCTGTTGTATTACTTCAATAAAAGGATTCATAAAAGGTAATGTGCAAAGCTAGTGCGCCTTCTGTTTTTCTAGTTATTCACCATGGTCTATACTTTTGGAAAATATATAATATTTGGGGGTATTTTCTCCATGGGTTGCTAGGAAGTAGGCCATCAGCGTCCTACCAACCTATAACAGTAGCACACTGATAATGGGTGGAGCCTAAAGGGAACTCAAAAACTAGTTCCCTCTCAGGTCTTCCTCCTTCGTGATTGACAGTGAGAAGTGGGTGGATTCCATTGCCGCTATTCAGTCCAACAGCAGCTATGGAATCACCACACTGCCTTTCTACTGTCAATCACAAGGAAAGCGGACATCATTGGAAATTAGCTTCAGAGTACCATAGTGTGTCCGGTCAGCCCTCACCATGTCCGCCTTTAGGCGATCTTTGAAAACTCACTCATTCAGGGAAGCCTACACCTCTTCCACCTAAGAACTGTACTAGAGCCATCTCTATCAGATCATCCCCTGCAGTTATCACCTTTTGTACCACCTCCCCCTTCCTTTAGATTGTAAGTTCCATGAGCAGGGCCCTCCATTTCCTTCTGTATTGAATTGCATTGTAATCGTACTGTCCCCCCCCATATATTGTGAAGCACTGTGCAAACTGTTAGCGTTATATAAATCCTGTATAATAATAATAATCTGGCTGTAAGGGAATTCCCATGAGACGGCTGGTGAATAGACGTGTGCATGTGCACAGAAATGCACGTGCACACGCACGGTAAAGATTGGCGCCAGACGGACTATTTAAAAGGTGCCTTTGCCTGTGCTGAGTGCTGACTGGTCTTCAGCTGTTCCCTGCTCGTTCCTGTGTGTGATTTCCTTGTTGCTGACCCGGCTTGTTCCTGACCTGACTCTGATTACTCCCCTGCTCGATACTGGTTCCTGACTTCGGCTCTGCTCCTGACTTTGGCTTGCTTATGATTTGGTACCTGGCTGTCTGCCCGTTGATGACCCTGGCTATTCCTTTGACACTGCTCCTGTCTCCCATCCCTGCCTTGCTCTGGTGCACACCTGGCGATTTACCATACCAGCTCTGCATAGTACTGCGGTGCCTGAATCGGAGGTTCATCAGCCTTCCAAAGTCTCCAAATGCAAGAGCTGCAAACAACATCTGCTGTCGCTCTTGTCCCCCCTGGTCCCTAGACATCCTCTGTTCCACTTCCATTGGGGTCCGGGCTAGTGACACAAGTGAGGCCGACCTCATTATTTCAGTCTCCAATCAGGTACGTGACACTGGCTCTGCCCATTGGACAGCAAGCTTCTTGATTACTGCGTCTGTCTGCACCTGTTTCCAATAGGTACAAGAATCTGTCACAAGCAAGCAATGTAGCGGAGTTGCAATAGAATTCTAAAGAGTGTCTAGGGCACTCTTTATGAATTTCAGGGAATGCAGTTGGGGGAATACAAAACAGCCCCTACAGCACTCTTTTGGCAGTAGTTCCCTTAAGAACCACCTGCTCCTAATTTAGGCAAACATGTGTTCCAGTGTCGGTAACATTGCTGACACATGTGGCAAATTCAGGTAGTTCTGCCACTTGAAGAACCTGTCGGTATGGCAGCAACAGGTGTTGCTTGCCTTGGAGCCTTGTAATTCATGTGTTTTTTGTTTTTTAGAGATGAGGGGGTAACCCTAGAGTCAATACATAGTCTCATGTTTAATGGGCAGGCCAGGAGCACGCCTAGGTTAACTAAAGCCTAAGGCAGCGGTTTTGCTACCTGCCCTGTCCACCCCTCACTCCACTTTTGCACCCCCCCTTAGGATGCTAGAATGCTAGCACAGAAAACAATGACGCTGTGATATAACAGTATCCTAGAAACCTAGAGATGTTCAGCATCGGTTGCTAGGATGCAGGAGGCTGAACTGTATGGTGTGCAGCTTTACAGTGAACGGTCCAGCTGCCATGGTCCTACCAACCAGCTCACTAATGATGCCCTGTGTATACAGGGCAACATTACTGAGTTGCAGTGAGGATGGAGTTTATGGTATGGTGCCTCCCACTGAGTGCTGCCAGAGGCACTTTGCCTTATTGGTGTGTGGCTTTGACATGGGACCCCAGATGTTTTCTGTAACATATGCACTTTTACACCCACCAAGGTAACACAGTGGTTAGCACTTCTGCCTATCATGCAACACTAGGGTCCCCGGCTCAAATCCCAACCAGAAGATTACCCGCATGAAATTTGCTTGTGGGGATTTTCTCCCAGACTCTAAAGACAATGCTCGTGGGTTAACTGGCTCGTGTCTAAATTGGCCTTAGTATGTGTTAGACATTTGCTTCGTTACGAATTGAAATGCGGACAGAATCTTCATTTTTCAGAAATTCGGATTTATCCGAAACTCTGAATCGCAATAGTAATGAATTTAAACTATTCTGAAATAAATTGTAACGAAACAACAAACTTATTTGTATTCATTTGTTTCATTCGGATAAAATGAGGCGATAGTTCCTAGATTGTAAGCTCGAAAGAGCAGGGCCCTCGATCCCCTCATGTTTTGCATTGTATTGGTATTGTTCTGTCACATGTTCTGTTCCCCTCTGTAATGTACAGCGCTGAGTGAACTATTGGCGCTTTATAAATACTGTATAATAATAATAATAATAATAGTTTGGGCCTTTTGTTAATGTTTAAAGCATTCAAAATCATGTAACAACAGAATGAATGATCCAAATTGATTTGGATCCATTTAATTTCTAATTTGAATGATAATTTTTCATTATTATAAAAAAATGCACTATATACAGTTGCAAGAAAAAGTATGTGAACCCCTTGGGATTACGTGGAGTTTTGCATGAATTGGGCATAAAATGTGCTCTGAACGTCATCTAAGTCACAACAATAGAAGAACACAGTCTGCTGAACATAATACTACACAAACATTAGATGTTGCCATGGTTTAATTGCACATAACATGTAAACATTCACAGTGCAGGGAGGAAAAAGTATGTGAGGCCCTAGCTTAATGACTTCTCCCAGAGCTAATTGGAGCCAGGAGTGAGCCAACCTTGACTCCAATCAGTGTGATGATATTGGATGTGTTGCTGACAGCTGTCCTGCCCTTAAAAAACACACACCTGTTTTGGGTTTACTGGTTTCAAGAAGCACTGTCTGATGTGAACCATGCCTCGCAGAAAAGAGCTCTCGGAAGACCTACGATCAAGAATTGTTGACTTGCATGGAGCTGGAAAGGGTTACAAAAGTATCTCCAAAAGCCTTGATGTTCATGTGTCCACGGTAAGAAAGACTGTCTACAAATGGAGAAAGTTTAGCACTGTTGCTACTCTCCCTAGGCGTGGTCGTCCTGTAAAAATGACTGCAAGAGCACAGCGCAGAATGCTGCATGAGATAAAGAAGAATCCCAGAGTGTCAGCTAAAGACCTACAGAAATCTCTGGCACATGCGAACATTTTTGTTGACACATCTACAATAAGGAAAACATTAAACAAGAATGGAGTACATGGGAGGACACCACGGAGGAAGCCATTGCTGTCCAAAGAGAATATTGCAGCACGTTTGAAGTTTGCAAAAGAGCACCTGGATGTTCCACAGCACTACTGGCAAAATATACTGTGGACAGATGAAACCAAGATTGAGTTGTTTGGGAAGAACACACAACACTATGTGTGGAGAAAAAAAGGCACAGCACACCAACATCAAAACCTCATCCCCACTGTAAAACATGGTGGAGGGAGCATCATGGTTTGGGGCTGCTTTGCTGTCTCCGGGCCTGGACGGATTGTTGTCATTGATGGGAAAATGAATTCCAGAGTTTATCAAGACATTTTGAAGGAAAACGTACGACCATCTGTCCGCCAACTGAAGCTCCGCAGAGGATGGGTGATGCAACAGGACAATGACCCAAAGCATACAAGTAATTCAACAAAACAATGGCTGCAACAGCACAGAATACGCCTTCTGGAGTGGCCCAGTCAGAGTCCTGACCTCAACCCGATTGAAATGCTGTGGCATGACCTTAAGAGAGAGATTCACACGAGACATCCCAAGAATATTGCTACACTGAAACTGTTTTGTGAAGAGGATTGGTCCAAAATTACTCCAGATCGTTGTACAGGTCTGATCTGCAACTACAGGAAACGTTTGGTTGAGTTTATTGCTGCCAAAGGAGGGTCAACCAGTTATTAAGTCCAAAGGTTCACATACTTTTTCCTCCCTGCACTGTGAATGTTTACATGTTATGTGCAATTATACCATGGCAACATCTAATGTTTGTGTAGTATTATGTTCAACAGACTGTGTTCTTCTATTGTTGTGACTTAGATGACGTTCAGAGGACATTTTATGCCCAATTCATGCAAAACTCCACGTAATCCCAAGGGGTTCACATACTTTTTCTTGCAACTGTACGAAATAGAAAAATATTGTAATAAATACAGTAAGGTATAAAAGTGAAATAAGATCATTCCTATTTATTGTGTTTGGGTTAGATGGAAGTGGATCTATCAGAATCTCTGAATCGTAACATAACAAATTAATTCAAAATCCATCTATTTGCTACTTTTGGATGCACGTGACTCCAGTCAATATCGTCAAATCAGCTTCAATTTCTCTTTGTGGGTTGGACTAGCAGGGATGACTCAGAGTACATAAGTAATCTCCCGAAATAACAAATTAACACCTTAAAACAAATATAGCCAGTCTTCCAAAATAACTTCCGAAAATACGAATCGATTCATAACAAAGAATATATGAAACAAATCCAAAATATACGAAACAATTTCTGAAAATGAATCATTCTAACAAAGAATATGATGAAATTAAATGATTTACTTAAGGTATGGATACGAAACAAAACAAATTTTGTTCATCATGCACAATGTGCTATGTAAATTGTTGGCGCTATGTCAATACCTGTATAAATCAAATAATATGTATCAGCCATTCAATATTAACCTTGAACTGCTCAGGAAATAGTAAAAATTTGTGTACACTGTGGCTTTTGTAAACGCTTTTCTCTCAAAAAGCAGCTTCAAAAACACACCTAAGCTGTGTTTTTGCAAATGCTTTTAGGCGTTTCATGCACTTGGGCGTTTTATTTCATTGGCCAAAATATTAACTTATTCTGCCCACTGACATGAAAAAATGCTCATGCACTAAACTCGCCTAGCGCTTAGGCACATTGGGTGGTTTTTCTGCCTGCAATTTGGGGCATTCAGATTTTAGCCCCTGCCATTAACCAGTTTTGCGCCGCCCTATAGCAGAAATACTGCTACAGGGCGGCACAGATGCGCAAAATCACGTATATATATGTGATTTTGCTGTTCCGGGTAGGGGGCGCGTGCACCCTACCCGCACCGTCATTCGCGGCCTCAGCTGTCAATCACTCGCCCAGTGACCGTATCTCCAACGGGAGAGAGAACCATACAAAGCAGTGTGCTTACAGTAAAGCACACACACAGCCCCCAGAGTGAAACAGCACACAGTTAACCCTTTGATCGCCCCAGATGTTAACCCCTTCATGCCCAGTGCCATTAGTACAGTGTAAGTGATTTTTATTAGGACTGATCACTGTATTGGTGTCATTGGAAATGTCAGTGGCACCAAGTTAGTTCCCTCAAGTGTCAGAATGCCCGCCTCAGTCCCGCTATAAGTTGCTGATCTCTGCCATTACTAGTATTAAAAAAACAAAATTCCAGTATATATACCGCTATTTGTAAATGCTATAACTTTCACGTAAACCAATTCATTTACACGTATTGGGATTTTTATTTTTTAGCAAAGACATGTAGCAGAATACATTTTGGCCTATATTTTTATGACAAAATTTGATTTTTAAAATTTTTTAACAGGACATGTTTAATACCAAAAAGTAAAAAATATAACTTTTTTTCTCAAAATTGTCGTTTTTTTTTTATAGCGCAAAAAATAAAAACTGCACAGGTGATCAAATACCACCAAAACAAAGCTCTATTTGTGAGAAAAAAAGGATGTAAATTTAATTCGGGTGCAGCGTTGCATGACCGTGTAATTGTCAGTTCAAGTGACGCAGCGCCGTATCACAAAAAGAGACCTGGTCAGGAAGGGGGGTAAATCTTCTGGAGGGCAAGTGGTTAAGCTCCTCTAAACACCCATGTGTGCATGGACACATAGGCTAACATAGAGGGGTGTTAAGGGGCAGGAAAAAAAAAATGTCAAACGCTTATATATGGATTACATGATCTGACTTCTAAATACTAAAACAAATAGCATTGTCAAGGACAAAAAAAAAATTTCCAAAAAGCAGCTCATAAAGCTTTTGGCTCTGCAAAAATAACCTCCGTACATCTCCAAATTTGTAGAGGTTTGAATTTCCCTCAAAAAAAAAAAAAGGAATATATAAAGGAGCACAGATCATTCTGAGAAGAGGAGAGGGAAAAAGTCAGCTGTGAAATCCCCCACCCTCTGTTCCTACTTGGTTTTTTCTTGTGCAGCTTTAACAATCTCCCTACCCCCGCAAGCCAGCTGCCTCTCAGTATATCGCCTCCCTCTGCTCTCCTCCCCTCCCCCCATCCATAACTCAAAAAGCTTGTCAGGCTGGTTCCAGACTGCTGGCGCCAGGCTTCTATCCAGGAAAAAATAAAGCGAGAGAGAAAGGCATGCACGGCAAAATAGCCCCACCGCATGCTCTCCCAGATCAAACCGTCCTTTATCTCTATGGAATTTTCCCTCTGCCTTTGTAGCTGGGCTGTAGACAGCTGAGATTACTCTAACCCTACTGCAGGAGAGCTGAGCTAGCAGAGCCAGAGAGATGGAGGGAAAAGGCCACTGAGAAAGCATTTATATACTATAAAAATGCTAATACGAAGGCAAATCCGTGTCGGGGAACACAGCAATAACGGTGGTTTTTTTATTAAGGTCCCGCGCACATGGCGATGATCCTGAACCTCCAGAGAGCTGGTGTGAAGTGGCAAAGGGGGACAAGCAGCCCCCATTTACACCTGAATGATCTGAACAGCATTTCCAGAAGCAATTCAATGCTAGACACTGACCTCCATTTACCCTTGAGTGTTCCCCAGTTCATTTCCCTATGCGTGACTATGCTCGACACGCAGAATCCCATTCTAATTGCCCATGTTCACACATGTACGCTCAGTCGCCCTACGCCCAGAATAGTACTTGAGATTTTTTTCGAGTGTATTCTGGCATTTTTGTCCCCATTGACTTGAATGGATGCACCTATAAATGTGTAACACATGCATTTGCATGTATTTTTACACCTGAATAATCCCTCTCCTTCTGTAGAAGTGCTTTCCTCCCTTTGCCCAGCTAAGAAAACAAATGCTTGAAGCTTGATACACACCAATAACACTTGCACAAAGCTCATGAAATGCCCCTAAAAATGATTCAAAATCACTAGGAATACGTTATGCTCAGGTGTGAATGCGGGTCAGATTTCCATGTTCTATTGTAGCCGCTCACATCTGAGCCAAGTGCTGGCACAAAATGCTTAGCTTCTTTGGAGCACGATTTTAGCTCCGATGGACTTCAACGGGAGTGCCTGAGAAACATGTGTAAAGTGTTTTTTGTGCAGTTTCACTCCTAACAGCTATCTTCTCCTTATAGCTAGCTTTCCACTGACTAAAACAAAAAGGTGCCTTTCATATGGAGTTGAATCAAATTTGCTCAGCAGGGGACTTGTGCGCTGATCCCCTGATCAGAGCGGGCAGATGACAGGTCCGTGTCCACTCAGTTTATGCAGAGCGGACACAGACAGGGCCTGCTCTTCTCTATGGGCGGCAGGGGTAAACGGTCTGGCTGAACATTTACACCCGACTGCCATCTGATAACCTTATGTCTTTTTAGTGGACCAGATCGGATTGGAGGTTGGAGGGTCCATAGGGATACATAAACCATCCGATCAGGTCTGCCTTAAAAAACTGACAGGCAGACCTCATTGGATTGCCCATAGGAAAGGGGCCAAATGTTCACACCTGAAGCCTTTACAAAGCAAAAAAAAAAAGACAGAAGATACAGGGGCTCGAGTTGAATGTAGTCTACAGCCAGCCGTACATGGATCGGAATCCGGCTGGTTCAGCAGGGACCGGACACATTTTTACCATGGATGGGTTAGCTGAATCGTTTGACTTGTGTACAACCAGCCTGTTGGATTACACCCAATCAGTGCCACCAGCAGAGGAATCATTGTATTCTGCCGGTTGGGGAAGTTTCCCCACCAGCATAATACCAATAGCTCGGCGAGAGTGATTCTCCCATCCACATCGAAATGTATGGATGGGGGAATTGGTACATGTATGGCATGCCTAAGCCCTTATGCACACGGGACATTTTGATAACGCTGGTAATGTTAGCTGTGTAAAGTCATGTTAACCTGAGTTTTTCAGCTTTTTTTAGCGTTTTTACATTAGCGTTGTTTAGCAGCATTTTCCTGCGTTTTTCTGCATTTTCGTTTTTTAGCGTTTTTTTTTTACTCTTTTTTCCTCTAGAAACCCAATAGTCCTGTTTTTTTTTCCAGCCAAAAAACGTTTACAGTCTATGTGTGCATGGACACATAGGATAACATGCTGGGGGGTTTACTAGCTGTAGAAAAAAACATCAAAAGCCAAAAACAGCCGCTGTAAAAACATGAAGTGTGCACAAGTGCTCAGTGAAGCGTTAGGGCCAGTTTGAGCTGTGCTTAAGCTAGGTTTACACCGTTTTTATGTGCATTATGAACAATGTCATGCATTACAGCACATTGTGGTGCATTGACATGCAGTGATATATGTCGTGGTGCATGAAAATGAAAGCCTTTTTATTTTAATGCAACGCACACTAGGACACATGTATGGTGAGAGCAGGTCACATAGAGTACATTTTTTTTCTATGTGCCCTTGTTTACAGCCTATGTTGATTAATGCTGACAAAAGCAGCTCAACAGACTTGGTGTGATCAAACCCTAAAACAATGGCTTTTATTATTATATTACAGGATTTATATACTATAGCGCCAAGTTTGCACAGCGCCTTACAAAATAAGGAATCAGACTATGTACAGTCATGGCCAAAAATATTGGCATCCCTGCATTTCTGTCAGATAATGCACCACTTTGCCCAGAAAATTGTTGCAATTATAAATGTTTAGAAATTCTTGTGTTTATTTCTTTTTTTTGTATTGGTATGACACAAGAAAGTTGAGAAACAAAAAGCCAAATCTGACACATTCCACCCAAAACTCCAAAAATGGACCGGAGAAAATTATTGGCACCTTCTGAAGATTGTAAGAAATAATTGCATTCCAAGTTTGTGACGCTCCTGTGATTTCTAATTAAACTCACCTGTATCAATTAACAGGTGCTGACAATATAGAAATAATTCCGACAACCAGGTAAAATAGTGAAAAATTGACACAACCTTTGTGTTGTGTATCTCTGTGTGCCACATGGAGAAGAGAAAGACCAACAAAGAATTGTCTGAGGATTTGAAAACAAAAATTGTGTAAAAAGCATGCAATCTGAAGGTTACATGTCCATCTCCAGAGATCTTAATGTTCCTGTGTCCATTGACACAACATTGGTCAGTTTACAGCCCATGGCACTGTAGCTAATCTCCGTGGACAAAAGAGAACAATTGATCAAAGATTGTAACAAAGGATTTTTCGAATGATGGCTTCCAGACAATTTTAAGCTGACCATCAGGCATCGGGTACAACTGTGTCAGCTCGCACTATATGTCGCCATCTGAATGAAAAAGGATGCTATGGTAGGAGACCCAGGAGGACCCCACTGCTGACATGGAAACATAACAATGCCAAATTGGAGTTTGCCAAAACTTACCTAAGGAAGCCAAAATCCTTTTGGGAGAATGTGCTGAAATTTACAAAATTACAGCTTTTTTGGCAAAGCCCATCATTCTACTGTTTTCAGAAAAAGAAATGAGGCCTTTAAAGAAAATAATATAGTCCCTACAGTCAAACATGGTGGAGTTTCACTGATATTTTGGGGTTGCTTTGCTGCTTCAGGCACTGGATGTCTTGATCGTGTGGCATTGTGAAATGTGAAGAGTACCAAACAATTCTGGGTTGCAATGTAGGGCCCAGTGTCAGATAGTTGGATCTCCATCAGAGGTCATGGGTCTTACAGTAGGACAATGACCAAAAGCACACATCAAAAAGCACCCAGACAAAGCACTGGAGAGTACTGAACTGGCCAGCAATGAGTCCAGATCTCAATCCCATATAACACCAGTGGAGAGATCTCAAAACCGCAGTTGAGGAAAGGAACCCTTCCAATCTGAAAGACCACGACAAGTTTGCGAAAGAAGAGTGGTCCAAAGTTCCAGTAAGGAGGTACAAGAAACTCATTGATCGTTACAGGATGTGACTTGATTTCAGCTAATTTTTTTTCCAATGGGTGAGCTACCAAATATTGAGAATGCCAATAATTTTGTCCAGTCCATTTAATTTGTAATTGCAACAATTTTCTGGGTGAAATGGTGTATTATCTGACAAATGCAGGGATGCCAAAATTTTTGGCCATGACTGTATATATGTTGATGTGCAATAAAATGTATACGTGTGAATAGGCCCTCAGGGATCATTCACAACAGTCCTCAAACTAAAATGGCCCATGTTAGTATGTGGGCTGGTGTTCAATATGTAACAGCAGTGAGGGGCAGTGTCTTGCATTGTTCCAGCACAAGGCACTGTCTACCTTTTTTTTTTTTTTCCTCCTGTGGTGTGGTGAGATGTGCTGACTTGCAAAAAAATTGGAGCATGTCTGCATTTTTACACCTTGCAACCTACCTCAGTACAGCATTATAATATGTACAGGACACATAGAAAACTATTTTTTATCATTGTGCCCCTTTGGTGAGCCTGCGCTGATCTGGGCAGATTAACCACTTGCACTCCAGAGGATTTACCAGGCCATTCATGACCAGGCCATTGTTTGTGTTATGGCATTGTGTTACTTTAGCTGACAATTGAGTGGTCATGCAACACTGCACCCAAATGAAATTTGCATCCTTTTTTTCCCAGGAATTGAGCTTTCTTTCGGTAGTATTTGATTGTCTGTGCGGTTTATATTTTATTCGCTATAAGCAAAAAAAGACCGACAATTTTGAGAAAAAAAAACAGTATTTTGGACTTTTTGCTAATAAACATCTCCAGTAAAAAAAAGTTAAAACAAATTTCGTCATAAATTTAGGCCAAAATGTATTCTGCTACATATCTTTGGTAAAAAAAATCCCAATACATGTAAATTAATTGGTTTACGTGAAAGTAATAGTGTTTACAAATGGCGGTATAGATAATGGGATTTTTTTTTTTACTACTAGTAATGACGAAGATCAGCGACTTTTAGCGGGACTGCGGCGGACATTCTGACACTGGGAGGAAATAACTTGATGTCACTGAAAGCTCCAGTGACACCAATACAGTGATCAGTGCTAATAAAAAGCACTGACACTGTACTAATGGCACTGGGCAGGAAGGAGTTAATGTGAGGGGCGATCAAAGGGTAACTGTGTGTGTTTTACTAGGGGGCGGGGGTGTGTTCTTCACTGTAAGCACACTGATCAAGATGGCTGTACTGTGCACAGCCATCCCGAGCAGTGTGCTCGAGCTGACAGGGAGGAAGATTGTTTGTTTGTAAACAGAACAATCTTTCTCCCTGTCATAGATGCTCGGTAATCACCGGGGCGCCAGTGGGTAATTACCGGTTGGGACCCAGTGATTGACATTTGCAGCTGCGAATGGTGGCGCGGGTAGGGCGCTTGCGCCCCCTACCCCAAAATGCAAAAATACGTATTTTTGTGCACAGATGCCGGCCATGTAGCAGTATATCTGCTATAGGGCTGTCCTTAAGCGGTTAATGCAGGTCACCACACATGGTGTGAACAAGCCCTTATAGTCAGTGGTGTGTTTTGTTTTTGTGCTGCCCTAGGCAGGATAAAAATCGTCCACCCTCCCTTCCCCCAGCTAACCCCAACTTCCAACCCCCATGGATAATCGGGCACCCTCCTGCAGCCCCTAGCCATGGATGACTCACCTGCTCTACACCGCCGTTCCCCCGGGCACCGCTGAAGCCATGATGAAGACCGGGAAGGATAGTCTGACACAGGGGCGGACTGACAACTCATGAGGCCCCCGGGCAATAGGGGATCATGGCCCCCCTGTGTCCTTGCCCAAACTCAAAAAAGCCTATGAAAAAGGTACCAGGGCCATCTCATGGGGCCCCCTACTGACCCAGGGCCCTCGGGCAGTGCCCGAGTTTCCAAATGGTCAGTCCACCCCTGGTCTGACACCATCCAGTCACTGGCTGCCACTGTGTCACGTCTGCTGGGGGTGGTGCCGCACTTCTGAAAAATTACGCCCTAGGCAAAACATGCCCCTGGTTCTAGTTGTTAATGTTTAGGTTCACACTGTCTCTTGTGCATTGACTTGAGTTGAAAACTTTTTTACATTTGTTTTGGAGGTATCCCATTCAATGAGCCCTCAATGCATGTCAATACGGGAAACAACACACCACAACATATGGATGAAAATAAACCAAAAAAATCCAACTTGCTTGTGCGTTCATAATGAAAAAATTACTAGTTGTATAAACTGTGCAAAGCATATTAGTTTGTACGTCAAGCATAGTCTTTATAAGTATACATATAACATAACTATGAAGCAGACAACAAAGTACATAATAAGGGAGTGACACCACATTTACAAAAAAGTCAGATATGTTTTTAAAGCTGGCCATACACTTACAGAATTTCATACAAATATTTTGTTTTGAATACATTTGTTCAATTTTCTAAGTAGGGGGGGTCAAATCACTGTTTGTTTTTGACCAT
Source organism: Staurois parvus (assembly GCF_062004578.1). Lineage (NCBI taxonomy): Eukaryota > Metazoa > Chordata > Amphibia > Anura > Ranidae > Staurois > Staurois parvus. The sequence continues at coordinate 7,443,560 of NW_028317864.1, forward strand.
AGTGACAAAAAAAATTTGAAGTAGCAGGATGGAAATGTCTTGCTTGAATGAACACATTTCTAACAGTGTAGTTTTCAGTTGGGAATTTTTGAAGTACTTTTGAACAATATTAATCAAGTCATCGCAAGATTTTTTTGTAAAAATGTTCCTATGAATATTTGTACGAACATTAGTTTTAAAATCTACTAGTGTATGGCCAGCTTAAGTCTCTGGCTGTGTATTGTAAACTCATGCAATTAGCACTGATGAACGATAAAAAAACATATTAACATGCACATAATTGTGTGAAAGGGCCCTTAAGGGCCTGCTTACATCTTGGTTTATGAAACAATGTGCCTATAACAGGGGTAGTCAGCATACTTGATAAAGAGACCTCAAGTGTGTCTCCTGACATCAACAAAGGACCCCACATAATATTTGGAAATTGTAATGCTACAGACAGCAGACACCGTAGACATGCAATAGGAGCTGGTAAAAGGCTTCAGCCATGCTAAAAAGACAAGGTCAGAGACAGAAGACATGTTACAGAGACTTTGAACATGCTATTGGAGTTATTGGAGACTGGGGACCATGCAGGGGCAGATTTTTACAGCCTTTCTGCCAGTTAGGAGGACAGTGGTGGCTGAACATCATTGGTTCCTAAGATGCAGGGTCATTGGTTGTTCTGGTGCAGGAGGACACCTGTATCATAACAACCAATGAAGCTGTGCCACCTGGGGGCTGCAAATACATGAGTGCCTCCTCAACTGGTCTCATGGAGACAGATTATATGAGACTGCTATAACAGCCCCTTCACAAATCAAATTTCCAAATTTGTACTCCCAACAGTCTCCTTAAAGGCTAAGTTTGTATGCAGGTTGTAAATTAGCCAGTTAGGTGCTTCCCCAGATGGGAAAGTTGAGGTTAATATTTTTCTTGGGACTGGCCCACATTCTGTATGTATAAAAGGGGGCAACAGTCCAGAGCCGGAAGCCCTGGAGTTGAAAAGAGAGGTCCAAACCTGGAGTCCTGGAGCACCATAGCTCTAACCCTGTTTTGGAGGACTGGCGCAAGGTAGGAGGCCACTGGAATCTGGGGCCACTGAGAAATGCCACTAATGGAGTTAGGATTAGGGACTTTGAAGAAAGACTGTTCTTGTCTGTGGGATTCTGTCATGTTTTCCATCTTTCTAAGTAAAGCGTTCAAACTTTTCCTTCTGCTTGGTCTGAAGTTATTTAAAGGCGAGCAATAAAAGCACATAGCTACAGTTCTGGGTAACCAACATATTGAGGTATGAAGAGTCTGTACTAGAAAGAGTCATCAAGGTGTCATATTACACGTGGTTGCCACAGGCAACAGGAGTCTACAGTCAGTTAATGCAGCCTTTCAGTAGTGTGTATCTGTTACAGGTGGATCATCATCTAGCCGCAAGGGAAATGTTGTTGGCACTCTTTTGGCCATGGTCTATCTCTTACAGCAACAGGAGCAGACTCACATCTCACAGGTCTCCATCCTGTACAGAGGTACAGAAGCTCAGGAGTCAAGTCAAGTGCATATGTGGAGCTAGGTGCATGGCGGGACCCACTCTGCTACTGGGAAAATTCTGGACAAGTGGTTGTGGACAAGGCTCTGCATGTCCCTCCTAATTGCAAATTTAAGTGTTTTTTTTATTGGGAAAAGGTAAAGCATTCCACCAGCGATCAGTAGGTCATGGGTGCTATGCTGGGCTCTTGCAGACTCAGTGTGTAAACGGTCTGCTCTTACCTCGGCTCATACGATCAGTCAGTTACACATTGACAGGAAGCCTGAATGAACTACCACAGCGTTCCACAGCGCTGTGGTAGATCATTGAGAACTACAACCCAACAGTCGCAAAGGCTGTCAGTAGTTGTAGTTTTGTCATTCACAGAATACTGTGAATGAGTAATGTGGCTAGGTGGGCGGAGCATCTTTTTTGAATCGTGGCAGTAGACACAGAGAGAACATACTCGGTCTGCTGTTACAGCGGGGACTCTGAGGGTGTTGCCCCGGGGACACAGCGGAGACTCGGAGATAAGGTGAACTTACTTATCCTTTAACTGAGTAAGCACCAAAACTGTGATGTTTGCTGGTGCTCAGGAGCTGTGCAGTATGTGCTACAGAGCCGCAGGTTGGGTCCCAGAGGTGCATAAGGTACTTTGTGCATTTTCATACCAGTTTTATGTGCATTTATGCCAAGCTGTGATGTGTGTTCTGCAGAGGAGAGTTTAGGTGGCATAATTCACAGATGCTGTGTAATTTGAACAAACTTAGGCTACGTTCATACTAGCGTTGTGTGCATGCGGCAGAGAGGCGTTTGGGAAGCGTTTTTACCGCTTCCCAAACGCCTCTGAAAATTCTGCACATTGCAGCACATGGTGCTGTTCTAACAGGAGCGTTAGTGTCGCGTTGCGGCAAAACAGACACCTCCGGTCGAGTCAGGAGGCATTGAAGCCTCCTATTCTAGTCTATGGTGCAGCTCCGCAAGCGCCCGGCCGGCGGTTGCGACACGGTTGTGTGGCGTTTGCGGAGCGATAACACCATTTAAACTTCATTATAGGCATTTGCGGAGCGTTTTTAACGCTCGGCAAACGCCTAGCAACCGCCGCTAAACTGCGCATGCGTCATTTGCGGAGCATTAAACGCTCCGCAAACGCTGGACCAACGCTTGCCAAACGCTATAGGGGCGTTTGGCAAGCGTTGGTAAAACAGTCAAGTGTGAACGAGCCCTAACACACATCTCTGTTTTTGTACAGCAAAATCTATTCACATGGGCCCCTTCAAAGCACATTAGAGCAGAAAGGTATGGACAACAACTGTGTAGCAGTGCTTCCACTAAAGGGGGAGGAAGCGCACTCACCCCTGTAATGCTGGGGGCAACATATGGAGCATATAATAGCTATAGCTATTAGGCAGGACGTGGGTGGGGCCAGGAGGTTGGTACCCAAGTTAGAGGAAGGACACAGAGGGATTGATTTACTAAAACTGGAGAGTGCAAAATCTGGTGCAGCTCTGCACAGAAACCAATCAGCTTCTAGGGGTTTTTTTTTGTATCAAAGCCTAATTGAACGAGCTGAAGTTAGAAGCTGATTGGCGATCATGTTCAACTGCACCAGATTCTGAGTGCACCAGTTTTAGTAAATCAACCCCATAGAATCAGGATAAGGTTGAACAGCTATTGTAGGTTGAATTGTTGGTAAAACAGATAACAAGGCAAATGGCAATCTGCAATTACTAGAACTAATATTAGGGCTGTAACAGCTGTGGCAGAACACTAGAGAAAACCGTTCCAGACACTCTTGTATAACCAACCTCAGTACAGGTGCAGTAATGCTGGTAGTAGGAGTCGCAGTAATGCTGGTGGTACATGGTAACTCTTCAGTACCACCACGCAATATTACACAGGCATAGCCTACATTACCAGGACAGCATATGCAAGGGTGGCGGCTAACTGGCAGACTGGTGGCAAGAAGCTCTTGGGGAAGACAAACAGGTCCTGTGAAACAAGTCTGGTGGCCGGAGAAAAGCAGAGCATAAATATTTCCCTCCTCACACAGGAACCTTTACCTAAAGCTAATCCACTGTCCCTAACCAGCGTAGTTCCTCTCCCTACTCTAGTGACTCGCAAATTCATGCCAATCAAGCAGGGCAGTGATATTTAACAACTAAAATATGGCCACCAAAAGTTACTCTTGCAGTTGGACCACTGCTTCCCTGGTGTTCAACAGTGTTCCTTCCTGGGAGTTTTTTGGACAGGCTTTGGGGTTGACGCTTAAACTAAGAAAAATTTTCTAAGAGGCAAAGTGGTTTTAACCTACTGGGTCTCTTGACCACATAGTCGATTTTATTGAAAAGGCAAACTTAGCTTTTAAAAGCCATGGGGGAGATAACTCAGCACACAAAAAGGGAGTAGACGTGTGATTCGTTTTGTTACGAATCAAAATTCAGATGAAATTTTCGTTATTTGGAGATTCGGATATATCTGAATTTCCAGATCACAAAAGTAACGAAATTCCATGAATCCAAAATAATCTATAACAAAACTAATTATCCAAATTCAAAAATGAATTTGGTATCAAAATGTAAACATATTGTAATAAATACAGTAAGATATAAAAGTGAAATAAGATGATGATTCCTACTTAGGCTGTTTTATAGAATAGACTAAAAAGGAATAGAATAGACAATAGAATAGAAAAGAACAGAATAGAATAAAACAGAATAGACAATAAAATAATTGAATAGAAAACAAAATAGTATAGAAATTAAAATAATAGAATAGAATAAAATAGAACGATCAAAGCCATCTTCTGAAATTTGAATTTCGAATCTTGAAATTCCAAGTTGAATTTAAAATCAATTTGAAAAGAACGAAGATACGAAACGAATCTGAATATATGAAACGAATTCCGAAAACGAATTATTCTAACATAACAAATGACGAAACAAAACTATTACCTTAATGAATAAATCTGAAATTAAACAAAATTAATTTCCCTGTCATGTGCATCTCTAAAAGAGAGACTGAATCTAGCTCTTACATTTATCAAAGACTAACTAGTACTAAGGGCTCTTTTACACTTGCTTTGACTTCAACATAAATTAAAGCGCCTACCGCTTTAACTTGCTTTTTTTATGTGCATTGATGCTCCTGCGGTGCTTCGATAATGCTTCAGTGGTGCTCCGATGATTCCTTGGTGGTGCTTTGCTGTTTCTTCGGTGGTGCTTCGATGATGCTTCTGTGGTGCTCCGATGATGCTTCGGTGGTACTTTTTTTGAAGCTTTAATGAAGCTTGGTAGATTGTGTGTGTGTGTGTGTGCGCGCGCCCATGTGTATTCCAAAACAAAGCGAAGCTAAAGTTGAATAAAAGCCTTTCAAAAGCTGTAGGTGCTGTAAGAGAGCTTCGTCATAGACTTCTATGAAGGCTTTGAAGGTGCTTTGAAGCACCACTGAAGTGACATGGGATATAACTTTTGAAGCATAGCAAATGCAACGTGTAAACAGGACTGTAAGCTAACCATTTTATTTAGTGACAGGTGCTCTAACTGGCATTCAGAGTGCTTAAAAAAAAAATGTGTCTAGTGCCATGTTTTGAAGCAAGTGTAAATGAGCCGTTATGCAGATTTCCTATACAACCTGTACGACAGAAATGGGATTGCCCACGAGCAAAGGTAAGCAGAACATTGTTTAAACTACAGGCAAAAAAAAAAAATATAAAAAATTAATTGCCAGTTTAAGGCCTCATGCACACTGGGTGTTTTAGAAACGCCGGTAACGTTAGCTGAGGAAAGTCATGTTAAAAACAGCTTTTCTGCATTTTTTGCATTAGTGTTTTGCTGCATTTAGCCATGTTTTTCCATGTTAGTGGTTTTTAGTGTTTTATAGCACAAAAAATAGAAAAACAAATTTGTCTCAAAATGCTGGTTTGATGCGTTTTACCGCATTCACCAGCGTTAGAGCGTTTTTACAGTGAAAAAACACCTCTTGAAACCCACTAGTTCAGGGGTTTTTCCAGCCAGAAAACGCCCCTGCCAAAAAATGCTGATTAAAGCCTATGTGTGCTTGGACATATAGGGTAACATGCTGGCGTATGTAGGAAAAAATGCCAGAAGCCAAAAACAGCAGCTGTAAAAACACCCAATGTGTATGAGGCCTAAAGATAAATTAAAAACAGTTTTTGCTACATTATTTACCTTCAACCCAGAGACTTCCCTTACAGCACTTTTCTCACCCCTCGCTAGCATCATCAACCTACTTCTTTTGAGTCCAGGTCATCCTGGAATCACCCGTACCCTGTGATTGGACAATGAAAGGAAAAGTAGCACCATGATGGAACCATCTCTCTGTTACTCTGCTTTCCCCTCCAACCAGCATACTTCCTGCCAGCACATGAACTGATTGGCTCTTTATATTGCTTCTTCCTTCTACACTCCAGCCTTGCTTCATTTGGACTTTTAGAACGCTGATACCAGGTCACATTTAGTACTTACACAGCATGCATTTCAAAATTGGTGATGGTGTATTAATGAGTACAGAGCTCCAATAATTTGTGTCCTTTATGTCTGCCTAGCGTTTATCACTATAGTGCATTGCACAGATATATTTTCTCTGGTCATTGTGGTCAGCTGCGATTTGAAAAAGTTAGGATAATTTTTTTGCTCATTCAGCTGCTTTGCTATCTGATTCTAAATGAACGGGCTGCCTGGGGATTATTTCATATGGGTGTTCCATTTTTCCATTTTTCATCTGTCAATTTTCAGAAGAAAAACAGACAATAATTCATTCCTATGGGCATGTGGATGTAAACAGATGATTACCTGTTTATATTCACCTACATTTGTGTCTCTTAAGGTCCTTTTTTTAAAATGGAATCAGGCTGCATTATTTTTCTGTTTAGACCAGTGGTTGGCAACTTTCAAGGTGAAGGGGGGCTCAAAAGTGGCCCCTAATGTATCCAAAGGGAGACATGTAATGCTGCAGAAAACTGTTGCAGACAGAAGACTTTCTAGAGAAAATGGTCAAAAATTGCTCTACAGGAGTGGTTGGAGACACAAGTAATGCTATAGGAGACAGTCAGAGACTAGAGACATGTTACATGAAACCACTAGACTTTGCTGCTATTAAGGGCCCCTTTACAAATCAATGCTCCCTCTGACTGCTGAGGAGAAGGGCCGCACTTCAAACATCAAAGCAGTGCAGGTTGGGCACCAGGGGTTTAGATGGATCTGAACAACAGTAAAAACAGATGTAAACTGAACTCAACTGAATATACATGTGCACACTGATGTAAACTGAATCAGTATTCAGTTGATGTCACTCATGTGAAAGGACCTTAATGCAAATGTAGAGGAAGAGCTAATGATTTGTAGTGTGGCTTCCGGAACTAACAACCAACAAGCTCACATTAAACTATTGAGCAATATGTGAGCAATTATTGAGCACTATATGACCAAGTGAGCAACATGTGTTTTCTGTTCTCCCCTTGATACAGGTTAGTCACACTTGGTTTATGCTATCTTTGTTCAGTTTTGCGTTTTGTTCTGACATTCACATTCTCGGTTTGGTATCCTATATGTTAGCAATGGTAATTCTCTAATACAAATTGATGCATTGCCACTATAAAGAAAGTAATTATCTGTATAATGTAATCCATTTCTGTTTGACACATTAAACTCAGAACAAGTAAGTGAGCAACATGTGTTTTCTGTTCTCTTCTTGATACAGATGCTGCAGGCTGCATCTTTGTCATACCTTGCACTCAGATTACTGATAATTCTGTAACACAAGGTACCTTAGTGCATAAAAACATATGTATAAAGAGGATGAATGGAAACAATCACAGGATAACTGACAGAGTTTCTCACCCTTTCTTACCTCTCTCTAAAGTTAAAAAAATGTTTTGGCTTCAGATATACTTTGCAATTTTAAGAAAAAGGAAAATTCGAAGAAGTATATCACTATGTATGAACCACCATATATGTTACCAAAAAAGTGGAGTGATGAGAGATAAATACCTCCTCACTAGCAGCACAAGCTTCCCCAGTCCAGCCATCTGTCTGTCCAGTCAAACTGTAGATATGGTGCAAGCACAATAAAATGCTTCTTCTCTTTCCCTTGGGAAAAAAAAAAAACGATGTTCTTTGCAATTTTACTGTAAAATTTCTGTATGTTATAATAAGCATGAATGCTTAAAGTGTTCATTATACTTTAGTTGTAATGTACAATTATACTTAGCCCTCAAGGGCCAACCCACCCTAAGATAATCTTTTACTTATCAGAAGAACACAGTCAGCTGAGCCACCTGCAAGCTTCTTAGATGTCTTGTGGACTTCAGCCACAAGATCTCCTTGCCATAGCTCCTGCTCCAGTTTCACCCACTTTGGATTTTTAGGTGATCCCATTCACCTTGCCCAAGTAACATTTCTAACATTGCAATCATTATCATTATCCTTATTATTTTTGTTGCCTTGATAATATATATTTCCTCTAAGGTTTAGGTTTAACGTTATCCTGCCTGCTAATTGAACAGTGAAGGCACAGCAAAACACTGAGAAGTCATAAACTCTACTCACATCTCCCTCTCTCTACTGTTAGTATGTTCCCTGTCAGCACATGTGCTTGCAGCACAGCCTGATTGGCTCTTAGTTCTGCCTCCCTCTCTATCATTTTGAGTGTTGCTGTGTAAGAGATGACAGAACACTGATATCAAAACTGAGGTACATACGCCAGTTGCTTGTAAAAATACATTCATTTTAAAGAAATACACAACTTCATTGGTGTTTTATAGTATAAATAATTCCACTCATCGGTAGTTATTATATCGACTACAACAGAGGATGGAAGAATGTAATACCAGGCACTTCCAATGCTTATGTCAAGTGCTTGTGAATGGAAAGCTATTCTCCCAATGGCCAGATTATTGGAAGATACAATCAACAATATTTCACATTTTGAAAGTATCGGTGGTTATGTTTATACAAATGCCCCAATTCAAACATCACTTGTCACAAAAGAGATGTATTGTGCAGGATGTCTAGGGGCTATAAAGAGTGTTTCCAACTATCCTAAAGATACCCAATTAACACCTCTTACACCATTAACATGCATTAGTAGAAATGCAATGGAAAATACAGAGAGGATCATCAGCATGGCTGTGAGTTCAAAGGTAGGTAGATGCCTTACTGCCTGTCATTCTGAGCTGTCTGACTATCAGTAGTCAGCCATTATTTGGAGTGCACACTCATTTAACCCTTTTAAGCTGACCATGTATTACTATATTGTTCAAAGACTGTCTTAAGGATTTCATGGCCAGAAAAAATATTCCAGTTGGTAGTCCTGCTATAATTCCTGAGAGGATCCCTGTGTGTGGAATGTCACAAGTGCGGGGGCTCTACATGTCCGGAATACCTCTTACTCAATAGATGAATGTGGCTCTTTTACAATGCGCTCCAACCTTCCCCTTGTTCCAACACGTTCCACTATTTGACTAAGTGAGCGTGACCCTACCCCTGTTGTGCTAAAATGAATAGGGGCATAAGCTCAGGTTCCTACAGGCCTGAAAGACGTACAACAGGAAGAGAGAAGAAAAGGATGTAATAAGAGAGTGAAAAGCGTGCCCAGGTCTGAGGCAGACAAGCTGTGACACACAGAGGAACTATGCCCCGCACCAGAAAGATTCCCTGAGCTTCTAATGGAATACGGAGAAAAAAAATCAACTCTCCTTGCTTTCAAGTGATCCTTTGTTGGAAACCTTGAGAACTCAGGTCTAGGTTAAAAGAAGTTTTAAAATAAGAAGCACTTGCAGGGCATGTTGTTTAAGTAGTTAGCATGTTTGCTGGAGTGTTGGGTTTAATTCCTGGAAGTAAGCTATGTAAATTGATTTTGTATGTTCCTTCAGTGTTTGTGGATATTTCCTCTGACAAACAAAGTCTTATCTGTACGCCATCCCAATTTGTTCCTAATGTGGCTGATGTGATTGGTCTGGATTTCTTATAGGATCTTGTATGATCTTCAGAATATATCTGCAATATCTGTTGAATTCATAATAAATAACTACTACCTTTCCCCTCATAGATTTTTTTGCTTTTGAAAACAGCACACATTTGTAACACCCAAAAAGCTATGCATGCACCATCCAGCTGTCGAACAAACTTTTATATGAAATATCTTTATACAAATATGCAGAATCATGTCACTGGGTTATGGCATAGTAAAGAGGAAAAAAATGGGTGTATAAGCAATTGGTTAAGAAAGCCCAACCTAACTGATCACTGTGTTTTCCAAGCATGTTTGATTTTTTGCCGGGAATTGGGGGGGGGCACACAAATGTAAAGCTGTTGCCAAAATAAGATATAACTTGATAGACCATGCAAACATTCTCTTATATCTTTGTGCATTTACATCTCTGTACTCTTATCAAATCCCACACCTAATCTGTCACCTTGGGCAGCACAGTGGCTAAGTGGTTGGCACTTCCACCTGGCTGCACTAGGGTTGTTAGTTCGAATCCCATACTATGGCACTACCTGCATGGAGTTTGTATGATCTCCCTGTGCCAGTGTGGGTTTCCTCCGGGTAGTCAGGTTTCCTCCCACACTCCAAAGACATGCTGGTAGGTTAATTGGTTTCTGTCTATATTGGCCCTAGTATTCTGTATGTACAGTGGATATAAAAAGTCTACACACCCCTGTTAAAATGTCAGGTTTCTGTGATGTAAAAAAATGAGACAAAGATAAAACATTTCAGAACTTTTTCCACCTTTTTAATGTGACCTATAAACTGTACAAGTTCATTGAAAAACAAACTGAAATATTTTAGGAGGGGAAGTAAACATAAAAAACTAAAATAATGTGGTTGCATAAGTGTGCACACCCTCTTATAACTGGGGATGTAGCGGTGTTCAGAATTAAGCAATCATATTCAAAATCATGTTAAATAGGAGTCAGCACACAACTGCCATCATTTAATGTACCTCTGATTAACCCCAAATAAAGTTCAGCTTTTCTAGTAGGTCTTTCCTGACATTTTCTTAGTCGCATCCTACAGCAAATGCCATGGTCCGCAGAGAACTTCCAAACCATCAGAGGGATCTCATTGTTAAAAGGTTCAATCAATCAGATATACCATGGAACATAGTGAAGACAGTCATCATCAAGTGGAGAAAATATGGCGCAACAGTTACATTACCAACAAGTAGACGTCCCTTCAAAAGAAAAGAAGAAAACTGGTCTGGGAGGCTGCCAAGAGGCCTACAGCAATATTAAAGGAGCTGCGGGAATATCTGGCAAGTACTGGCTGTGTGGTACATGTGACAACAATCTCCCGTATTCTTCATATTTCTGGGCTATGGAGTAGAGTGGCAAGATGGAAGCCTTTTCTTACAAAGGAAAACATCCAAGCCTGGCTTAATTTTGCAAAAACACATCTGAAGTCTCCCAAAAGCATGTTTTGTTAAGGTCTGATGAAACCATGGTTGAACCTTTTGACCATAATTCAAAAGGATATGTTTGACGCAAAAACAACACTGCACATCACCAAAAGAACACCATACCCACAGTAAAGCATGGTGGTGGCAGCATCATGCTTTGGGGCTGTTTTTCTTCAGCTGGAACTGGGGCCTTAATCAAGGTAGAGGGAATTATGAACAGTTCCAAATACCAGTCAATATTGACACAAAACTTTCAGGCTTCTGCTAGAAAGCGGAAGATGCAGAGGAACTTCATCTTTCAGCATGACAATGGCCCAAAGGATACATCCAAATCAACAAAGGAATCGCTTCACCAGAAGTTTTGGAATGGCCCAGCCAGAGCCCAGACCTGAATCCGATCAAAAATCTCTGGGGTGATCTGAAGAGGGCTGTGCACAGGAGATGCCCTCGCAATCTGACAGATTTGGAGTGTGTTTGCAAGGAAGAGTGGGCAAATATTGCCAAGTCAAGATGTGCCATGCTGATAGACTCATATTCAAAAAGACTGAGTACAGTAATAAAATCAAAAAGTGGTTCAACAAAGTATTAGTTTAAGGGTGTGCACACTTATGCAACCATATTATTTTAGTTTTTTTATTTTTTACTTCCCTCCACCTAAAAGATTTCAGTTTGTGTTCAACAGTTGTACAGTTTTATAGACTATAGGTTACAATTAAGGTGGGAAAAGTTCTGAAATTCTATATCTTTATTTTTTTACATCACAGATACCTGACATTTTAACAGGGGTGTGTAGACTTTTTATCCACTGTATGAATGCAAATTAGGGACCTTAGATTGTATGCTCCTTGAGGGTAAGAAACTGATGTGAATGTATAATATGTATATGTAGAGCGCTGAGAAAATTGAAAATGCTGCATAAGTACCTGTAATAAAAAATAATAATAAGGCCACCCTCTAAAACTAACCAAGACCTTGCCCCTACTCCTAAATTTAAAGACCATCTCAACTTAAAAGCAAAAACTTTATATATTGCAGATTACCAATCCTTAGATGTCCTGGCAGCATTAGTTTTGATTTTTCAAACTAAAACATTCCCGCAAGTACAGAAAATAACTGTTAATTTTGGCATAAATGTAGAGCCCTTGTCCTTTCCTGTTAGCTGAAAAGAAAGCATAAATATCCTCATCTTTCTTGTGTAAACTACTAGTCTGTGTGACAAGCTTGCATCCTCGCATAGATTGAGTCTCCACTGCAAAATAGGGTAGACACAAAGGGATAGGAAGTGTGTTATTTGCAGGATTGCCAGGTGAAAACAAGAGGAAAAAGCCTTAAAGGTAGTATTAAACCCAAAAGAACATATTTATTATATTGCAGTTTATCAATTCTTACATGTGATAGCTGTATTAGGTTTCTTTTTTAGGCTTTATTTCCCTTATTTTCACCTGGTGATCTAGCCAGTAAGTCTGTTTTTTTTTCAGCAGAACATACTTTCCTGCAAATATATCAGCTAGAGTGCCGACGACCACTGAGAGAGGTGCTTACAATGATCAGCTTTAATTTATTCATATAAAACCTATATCCCAAAACAAAAAAAAACTGTTGCTGTAACTGCTTGTGTAACTGTAGAGTGAGCTGGAGTTTGCCTTCAATCTGTTAGCCTTGGTTCACAGTTGAGCGGGCTTGTGCAGCGTGTTTGCATGGGCATGGCAGCACATTCATCTGAATGGGCAGGAGTGCCTGCATTTCTCTCAAAAAAGGGGTGCCTGCACCATTTTCAAAATGCAGTCGCAGGGAAATCGCATGATGCTTTTGTACTATGCAATTTCCCTGCTGCTCCTGCACACGCACATGCACTGCAAGTTAAGACGCATGGAGGTGACCTTAAGAATGAATGGCAGCCCAGCACGCCTGTACAGAGCAGCACGTTTTGGCTGCGGGTGATTGCAGATGTGGAAACAGCTGCGATTCCTGCACCCACAGCCACCTGCTACAGTGCGAACATACTCTTAGCGCATCTAAATCTGTAAAGTACATGGAACACTCCCCTCCCCCTAAACTGACAATGCTGCTGTCCAAAGGTGCTCCTTTGTTCATTCATCCTGAGTGGGGGCACTCTAATACAGGAGGTGTGTTACCGGATAGATCACCAGGTGAAAACACAGTGGGAAAAGGCAATCTATTCCCGTTTTGAATTTGGATTTAATACCACTATAAAAAAGAAAACTAAAGCAGCCACATCTATAGACTGCATTTTTCTTTTTTGGTTTACATATGCTTTAATTTAATGCATAATCTCAATTTATCCTTTTATGTTGGAATTTTAACCCTTGAAACCCTAACATAGATCTTCTTTTATTTGGTGAAAATTATTTGACAATTTTGGAGCTGAAACCTGATCTGTCCTTGCAAAGAAGAGCAATTATTTTGTTTCCAGCAGCTAACACTCTTGAAAAATTTGTGTCATTGTCCATCACCTACACTGCTTTATGCCGGCCATAGATGGTTCGAATCTCATCTTGTTCCTGCTGAACCAGCCGAGATTCAAACCATCTATGGGCAGGCTGAGTTACACAAGTCGATTCATCAATCGACTGAGGTGCAACTAGCATGACCGATTTTTAGCATGCAATTATTGCCAGCAGCTATAGGCTCTAGAAGTAATCATTGTGTTCTTCCGCCACAAATGGCTCCCCTTCCACCCCCTTCCACCTGGGAGAATACAATGGCTCCGCAAAAGGGATTCCCCTATCAATGCTGACTGTGTTGATGGAGGAATCAAGCAAATTTCTTTCCTGCAACTTGTTGCAGGAAAGAAAATCACATTATCTATAACCCGCCTTACACCTCAGTGGGTTAGCTTTTCACTGAAAATCAGTGTTTATGGCTTTGTGTCTACAATTTTAGCTCACAAAGTTTAATTACAAATAGCTTTTATTGCACGCAGTAATACACCTATCACACTTAGCACACTCAAACAATTAACTTATCACTCTGAAAAAGTGGTGTATAATGCAGGCCGTGGTATGGGGTAATAATGCACTGTCCAGAAAACAGCGGTATTCACCCGCTATTTTAAATTGGCCCCTTACAGTGAAAAATACAACATCACAGCTACAAACACTATCACTGTAATACAAGCAACAAAAATCCCATCATGTAGAAAAAATATCATGCAATGAAAGCTTTGGTGCCTGTTTTGTAGCGCACCAATTTACCTTCGCCAAATTGAAATGATCCACTACTACATCTGACAACACAGGCTGTACATTCATGGGAACTGAACATTTTTCCTCCCTAGGTCAGACCTACTCAGCTGTGACAAACCGTTTAAACGGCTATAAATATAGGACTTTGTATAGTGGCTCTGACATTTTCAGATATTCCTTCTGATAGAACCTTTGTCACTCTGCAATTAAACAGTACCGATATATGCAAAGCTGTAGACTGCAGTGCAGCCACGTCTCATGATGGTGACATACACCTGAAATGCTATGTGACAGTTCAGCCAATTATGTGCAACTTGCAGCTTCATTCCAAGATGCAGTGAAGTGGAACAGCTGTCTTAATTGGGTTAATAGCTGAAATCTGACTAGATCACATACAATAGGGACGTTAAACAAGAACAACAATACAATACATGCAATCAGAGCCTAGCTCCAAAATATACAGTGCAAAAGATCAAGGGATGACTAAATGATTACAAAAAGTTCATTGTATAGAAAACTTCTGTTTGGTGTAAACATTCAGTCATATTAAAAAATACAACTAGTATGTGAATGTGACTTTATATTAGCTTTCTATAATCTCTGCACAACAGAATTTGGATGTGGAGAGGGATGGGTGCACTATGAGCAAGCCTAGAGCACTACTACTACACACTGCTGGTATTCTAACATAGGGAGCTTTAAGGAGGGAGCAGAGTGATGACCTCATTAGTGGGGTGATGCTCCTTCATTGTCTAGTCAGCAGACCTGCAGTAGGTCTGGGACCATTCTCTAGAGCTTAATTGTGGAGGAGAAAAGTTACTTTTAGACTGTCTGCAGGGGTGTAACTAGAGATCATGGAGCCCCATAGCAAAATTTTGATGGTGTCCCCGGCAACCTCCCTACTTGTCTTTCCTCTTATCATAAAGGGGGAGATTTACTAAAACTGGAGCACTCTGGTGCAGCTGTGCATGGCAACCAATCAGCTTCTTACTTCAGCTTGTTCAATTAGGTTTTGACAATAAAACCTGGAAGCTAATTGGTTTCTCTGCAGAGTTGCACCAGATTTTTCATGCTCCAGTTTTAATAAATCCCTTCCAAAGTATTTCTATATCAGAGACGGGTAGCAGGAGAGCTGTCATCATAGTCAGTACACTGCTAGGGACTAGAGCTCTGGATTGATATTATCAGGGAAGGAGGGGCATTAGTTCATAGAATTAACTTTTGTTCAATAGATTTTCATTATTTGAACAGGTTTACAGTCAAACCAGGAAAGTCACAGAAAGTAAATGTAGGTTTCAATAAGTAGGAAAGGCAGCATTTCCCTAGGCTTGACTCAACAAAGTCACCAGTTGATAGTCTACTTGTAGGTTATGCAGTCAATATGGTCAGACCATAGAGGAGAAAAGAGTATAATGGGGTTGATATAGGATATGCAGAGGCCCAGGGTGGGGAGTGGGAAGGGTGAAGTGGTGCTGGCCAGGGTCTAACTTTTGACAGATTGCACAGGGACAAGGGAATCTGTTGTTAGGCCAGATGTAAGGCTTGAGGGTAGGAGGCGTGCTAGCAGAACGCAAAATCAGAGGGGAGAGAAGGCAAAAAGGCAGAGGCTTCCCCCCATACTGCAACAAGGGGGGCTCAAAATAAGATTGGTTTACACTATCAAGAAATCTCTATGAAAAATTGTTGATAAGAAGAGATTTATCCATGGTGAACAAACATGGTAGAATTTATTAATGAAGTCATTATTTTGTGCAGTAACTTTGAAAGAAAAAAAAACCATTGCATGCAATTAGCTTTTAATATTCTAAGTCCTTCCACCCTGTTCAAATTCTGAAAGAGGTGGTCTAGTAGTCAGTACTTCAAACTGACATTGGATTTTTTTTAAACCTGAGGAATACTGTGTTAGAAACACAAGGTTAATGTCAATGGCCAGGAGGATCAGCAGCTCCAAGGGCAATACACTCACTGGCCACTTTATTCGGTACACCTTGGGTTGGGCCCACTTTTGCCTTCATGGCATAGATTCATTCTTCATGGCATAGATTGAACAAGGTGTTGGAAACATTCCCCAGAGATTTTGGTTCATATTGACATGATAGCATGCCTTTCTGTCATCTCAAACCAGTCTGCCATTCTCCTCTGATCTCTGACATCAACAAGACATTTTTGTCCATACAAGCTGACTGGATATCTCCTCTTTTTCGGGCCATCCTCTGCAAACCCTAGAGTTGGTTGTGCGTGACAATCCCAGTAGACCAGCAGTTTTTTAAATACTCAGACCAGCCTGTCTGGCACCAACAACCATGCCACGTTCAAAGTCACTTAAATCCCCTTTCTTCCCCAGTATCCATCCATTAGTATCAGTAGAGATATATTCTTCAACCAGTAGATGGCAGTGTTTATAATTTTGTAGCTGCATCTATGGTTAAACTCTATGTCTTTTCTCTGAATAAAATGTTTCCGGTTTGCTGTTGCAGTGAAGCGAGCAGAAAAATGCATGTGGACTGTGCACTGTCTCTTCTGTAGAGCTATATCATAACCTGCTACAGCAAGTAAGTGCAAGATACAGCAACAGAAAGAAGACGGCAACAGAAAAAAAGAAAATGGCCAGTAACACAGCTGCAACAAAGGTTTCATTTGCAAATCTGTCAAACGAAAACTACCAGTCTTGGAAATTCAAGATGAAAATGCTGCAAATAAGAGAAGGTTCGTGAAAATGTTTGACGTTAAGCCAGAAAACCCTTCAGATAAGTGGATAGAGAAAGATCAGAAAGCTCAGAGCACAAACTCTCTTAGCATAGAAGATGAGTAAATCAGACATATATGTAAATGTAAAACTGCTAAAGAAATGCGGGAAGGATTACAAAAGGTGCATGAAAGCACTAATCTCTGCAATAAACTGCACATGATTAGAAAGCTATACAAAACCAAGCTGAATAAATACATAAGGCACACCTTGGAAATGGTTGAACACTGGAGAGGTATAGGAGAAGGAATAAGAGATTTTAATATCTCAGCACTATTACTTAGTAGTTTACCAGAAAGGTGTGAAATGTTTGTCACAACACTTGATGCATGTCTAGATGATAATCTGACATTGAAATATGTTAAGGGCAAACTTATGGATGAATATAAGTGTAAAACAGAAAGCATTAATAGTGATGGTGCTTCTGTCGCAGAGTCGAAAAATTGGAATAAAAACCGTAACATGCAACAAGAAACATGTGAATGTTTACTATGTGTACTATGTTGACTATGTGAGCTAAACTACAAAAGGCCAAAAGTGTGAAGGAAGAAACTTATTTTTTTAATATGTTTTTCAATTCAGTGTCTGTCCTATATTGCTCATGTAGCAATAAAACCAGAGCCAGATTCATGGGACAAGATGCAAAGACTTTCAACCTATGAGACAAAAGTGGATCACGGCTGCCGATGAAGAGATGACATCTCCTAGCGAACTGAAACAGATTTATAGAACTGAGATCCTAAATGGGACTAATATAAGGAGTAGTTGGAATACAGTGTTCATGTATTTAATGCAACAACTGCATCGGTATTCAGTAAAGACATATTCCTCAACCAGTAGATGGCAGTGTTTATGTTTGTAGCTGAATCTATGGTTAAACTGTCTTTTCTCTGAATAAAAATTTACCTGTTTACAGCTGCAGTGAAGAGAGCAGAAAAACACAAGTGGGCTGTGCACTGTCTGTTCTGTAGGGTTATATACAGAATTTATAACAATTTTACTTAGCTGTTTGTCTTGAGTTTGGGTTAAAGAATTTCCGCATACTGTAAAAAGCAGAATATCATTAAAAAATAGATGCTGAAATCACTAAATGCAAACAAGTTTCAGAGAATCCATGTCAAGTATTCCCATTGAATAATTTTCCCTGTATGTCCTGTTTCTTAAACACAACAAGAAATCAGTGGAAATCTTTCCAAAAAGAAGAAAAAATCCCTATAAGACAGTGGTCATAGAGCAGGTGTCCCCATTGATATATTTCCCCTCACTACTTGTTTTAGTAACAGAGGACAACATGACTAATATAAGATCAATTCTCCCAGCGACAGCACAGACAAAAACCTGACATGGGTTCAGTTCTCCTCTCCCTAGGTTTTGTCTTTAAACTAAACACCATAAAAAAAATAAAATATTGCAGGAGTCCCTATATGTGGTGGCTGTATTAGTTCTCTTTTTAGTCTTTTTTGCCCTTTATTTTTACCCGGAGATTCTGCTAGTAACACAGTTGCTGTCTTTGGGAGCCAATGCTCAATCACTGTGCTGTACTTATTGAGGAGCTGCTCGCTATCTCATAAATCTCAGCAGGACATACCAGCTGGCAGAAGGAACCACAGTGTCCCACAAGAGAAGAAGGCATTCAACACACCTAAAAATATTGATTACCTGAAATGGCAGAGAAGCAGCAAAGTGGCTGAGGTAGAAGGCAAGAGCCAATGGAAAGGTAGGTATCCATGTTCTTCTTTTACAGCTTGGCCTCCTGTCTCTGTGTTTGCAGGGTAATTTTAACCCCTTAACGACATGCCTCCTGGCTCTTTAAGGGGTTTCTGATGCTGGGAGGTGGGGCGGAGTTTATTGATTGGATGTCATAGTGGTCACATGATCAGAAAGCATTAGGGTCGGTAACTGTGTCTGGAGCATGAAGGGCGCATGCTCTGAGCATGGTTTCTTACATTTGGGTATGCAAATAAGCGGTGTCTCGGCGTCAAGACCCACCCACTGAGAGGCCACATATTTGCATACTGTCCATGCAAAGGGGTTAAAGTAAAAGAATATTAGTTTTTTGTACATATTGGGATTGATTTACTAAAGGCAAATATACTGTGCACTACAAGTTTGGTTGCTCTAGATCTGAGGGGAAGCTCTAAAAGGAGGGGAAGATCTGCTGATTTCTACCATCCAATCATGTGCAAGCAAAATGCTGTTTTTTATTTTCCTTGCATGTGATTGGGTATTCTTTGCAAAGTGAAGATTTACCTCATTTACTAAGCTCTGGAGCAACTGCACTTGTAGTGCACAGTATATATGCCTTTAGTAAATCAACCCCATTACTATGATCATATCTCAAAAATAACGATATTCATATTGCATATGAAGGGCTTGATAAAAAGGTGGGCTGTGCCCACTAAAAAGTCCATGAATAAAGCCTTGGATCATTTATTTATTACAGGTACTTATATCGTGCCATAAATGTATGCAGCACTTTACATATATATTGTACATTCACATCAGTCCCTAACCCTCAAGGAGCTTACAGTCCTAGGTTCCTAACTCACATTCATACATACACATACTAGGGGTAATTTAGACAGGATCCAATTAATCTACCAGCATGTCTTTGAAGTGTGAGGGGAAACTGGAGTACTCGGAGGAAACCCACATGCAAACACCATGCAGGTGGTGCCATGGTTGGGATTCAAACCAACGGCCCTAGCGCTGCCAAGTAGAAATGCTAACCATTTAGCCACTGTGCTGTCCATATTTATCCTCTTTCAAATACCTGTTAATGTCCTGAGCCGCATCCCTTAGACTAAGTTCACACTGCAGCTTTTCAGGGGGTGGCTAAGCAGTGACTTTCAGGAGTTTAGGAGGCAACCTCCTGCCACCTCCTAAATGCCTCCTTTTTTTGTTTACTTTTTTCTTTGCCAGTTTCAATTGAACTAATGCACCACAGGTGAAGTTATAAACTTAGTTTACAGATCGCTATTCAAAGGGAAACACCAACATAGCGTGACGACTATGGGTGTAATAAAAAGTACCTACTGTGCCACGTCCTATTAATAGCAATACCCCCTAACCCAGTGGTCGGCAAGCCGCAGCTCGCGAGCCACATGCGGCTCTTTACACACTTTAATGCGGCTCTTCTGTGTGCCGGGCGCCCGCTCCCCTCCCTCCTCTCGGGCGGCCGCCCCAAAAGTCAGGACTCTGCAGCTAGCCCAGCAATGGGCAAACTACGGCCCGGCGGACCTTTTAATCCGGCCTGCGGAGCGTGATCCAAAAAAAAACAGCCAGGGCAGCGCGCTCAAATGCAATGATTGGCCAGTCTCGCTGCCACTCACATCCTGGTAGCCAGTGATTGGCTGTCAGGATGTGTGTAGGCGGGGCAGCGTGACGAACGTGAGAGGAGCTAGGCTCCTCTCACAGTCCACCCTGAAGACCGGAACGGTGCGGGAACACGGCGAGAAGAACGCGCGGAGCAAAGGTAAGTGAATTGACACGGGGGGACTTGGCTTACTACTTGCTACTTACTTACTACTACTATATGAGGGATGAATTACTATGGGGGATGAATTACTATATGGGGGATGAATTACTATGGGGGATGAATTACTATGGGGGATGAATTACTATATGGGGGATGAATTACTATGGGGGATGAATTACTATGGGGGATGAATTACTATAAAAACTTATTGAAACTAAAAACAGTGTACCATCCTATGTATTTTCAGTTTTAAAAATGTGGCTCTCAAAATAAATTTCAATCGTGGTTTTGGCGAGATTTGGCTCAGTTGAAAAAAAAGGTTGCCCACCACTGCCCTAACCCAATGGTAGGAAAACATGGACTTTTTAGGCACCATAAACCATGATTAAAATACAAAGCATACTTTATTGGCGTTCAATTATAATAAAAATACTTGAAGGCAGCATAAATCCAGACAATCTGGTTCACAGAATAATATCAAGACATTCCTTTTTATGTCTTCATATTATTCTGTGAACCTGATCGTCTGGTTTTATGCTGTCTTCAAGTATTTTTATTATAATTGAACCCCAATAAAGTATGCTTTGTATTTTAATCAAGGTTTAGGGTCCCTAAAAGGTGACTGACTGGCAAAAAAGAAAGCTGCAGGAATATCCCCTCTATAACCCCTCCCACTCCCATTTATCCCCAGTTGTGTAGGAAGCAATAGGAAGAATAAAAAGAATGTAGAGGAGGGATCTGTGTCCTGTACTATGCTCCAAGAAAGAGATTTTACTGGTAAGTCAAAAGTCCTATTTTCTTATTCATATGGTACAGGATATAGAATCTTTAGTCTTTAACCATGGTACATCCATAAGCAGTTCAATAGAGGGGTGGACAATACAATAAACAAACACCAACAGGCACACAAAACAAACAGTTCAAGTAAGGCTCGATAGACTCTAGTAGGAGCTTGTAGCGCCATAAGCCTTAAACTGGCATCAGAGGAGGTTTGAACATCCACCTATTAGAACTGAACAAGCATGTGAACAGAAGGTTCCAGGTGGTAGCTTGCAATTCTGAGAAACAGATGCCTGAAGCCCATGAAGCACTAATGCATCTGGTAGAGTGTGCTTTAACAGGGAAAGGAGGAACCATATACTTTAGACAATAAGCTCAAATGATGACTTGTCTAATCTACCTAGCAATGGTGGAACAAGAATAAGGGAGCCCTGTCTGCAGGAACCCTTGGGATGCACAAAAAACTGATCTGACTGCCTAATAGAGGTTGTACCCAAGATATATACTCTCATGGCACATACCATGTCAAGACAAATTCAGAGAAATTTCCATAAGATGCTTCAGAGCAGGGTATAAGGAGGGAGGGGAAATTTCCTGGTTAAGATGGAAGGAGGAAACCACCTTAGGGAGAAAAAAAAAGCTTCAGGTCTTAGAACAGCCTTATGTTTGTAGTAAGGGCATAGTGAGGCTCTTTATAGGAGAGGATAACAATTAAAAAAGGCCACCTTGCTAGCTAGGTCGAAGCTCAAAGGGTGACCTCTGAAGAGCCCAAAAAAAAAAAACAACACATTAAGGTCACATGAGCAACAGGGGAATGTATAGGTGGAGAAAAGGTAGAGAGGCCAATGGTCACTGAAACAGAATGTCAAAGGTCACGATTTGCCCTTTGAAGGTACTCAAGGCCAAATGCTGGTCTAGATCAGACTGAAGGAAGAACAGAGTTTGTCCCACAAAGTATTTCTAGGAAGCAATTTCCTGGTCCTGCAGCTCCCAAAATAGGCTTTCCAGGTTTGATGACAGCCTTTGTGGGAAGTTGATTTCCTGATTTCAAACAGAGCCAGAAAGTGCAGTTCCGGCTAAGAGAAGATCTGGTCTGCTTCCCTTTTAGTCTCCTTGATGGCTGATGTAGGCCAAGACCATAGTACTATCTGATTTGGATTCTTGAAAAGTGACCTCAAACTGAGGGATCCAGCATTGAGGGGATAACGAAATTGTCCTGAGTTGCAGGATGTTGATAGGAAGACAGGCTTTCTCCGATAAGCCAGTCCCCTTTTCACGTACCTTACTTGTGAGCCTGACGGCGGAGGAAGGCCTCTCGTACAGCTCCGGCTCAAGGGCCACTGAAGGTGGAACAGCAACCACAAGAGCACGGCGGGGTATGAGTGCCTGGTCAGTCCTGTAGTCTGTGCTGGAATTGCTGACACTTCGCTGGCAGATGGGATGGCTGGACCGGCTGGCAGCAGACAGATGTCACAGCGGGGCAACTGGTAGCAGAGCAGGCTGGTAGCAGAGCAGGCAGGCAGGCAATGAAGCAGGCTGTTAGCAGACTGTATGCAGGGTCAGACAAGCCGGGTCGGTAACAGATAAGCGGATCAGGCACGAATGGTAGGCAGAAGAATAGTCAGGCCACAAGCCAGGGTCAGTGATGGTGGGAGCAGATCAAGCAAAGTCAGAAGGCAGAGGCGGAGTCCAAGAAACAAGATGGGGTCAATCACAGGTAATCACTCACAGGAACAGGAATACAGGAGGGGGAGCTGCAGATAAGACAGCACAGGCTAATAGTGCTGCTGGGTTTAAATAGTCTGATTGGTGCCAACATCAGTAATGGGCTGCCGCGTGTGTGCACGCACGAACGCAAATGCACACAACTATTTGCAGCAGAAATGGCCCTCGCACATCTGTGCCTGCGCCGCATCTTCCGGACATTGCCCCCTCCCTACGGGCAGCCTCCGGATGCCCAGCTGGTTACCTTTTTCCAGGTGGGCACGGAAAAAAAACACGAATAAGTCCTTTAGCATGGACATTCTGTTCCGGCTCCCAGGAGTTTTCTTCCAGACCATATCCTTTCCACTTGATCAGGTACTGAAACTGGTTCCTTCTTTTCCTGCAATCCACAATAGCTTCCACCTCATACTCTTCATCTCCATTTACAAGCACCGGGTCAGGAGGACCAGAGGAGGACAAGACCCCATATCAGGAAAGGGATCCGTTATTGTTAAGATTGAGAAAGTCCATCATGCTCTGAACAGCAGGTACTGTTGGTTCTGGAATAAAGTCAAGCAGAAAGGAAGGATGAAAGCCAAAGTTGGCAAAGAATTATCTTGTGGCTGAATGGCTGGTGTTATTATAAGCAAATTTGGCCAATGGCAATAATGATACCCAGCCATCCTGGACAAAGGATGTAAAACATCAAAGGTATTGTTCAAGTGTCTGATTAGTCCTTTCTGTTTGCTTGTTAGTTTGGGGGTGGTAAGTTGATGAGAAGGACAATTCAATATTTAACACTTCACATAATGCCCTCCAAAAGTGAGAAATGCATTGGACCGCCCAATCAGAGACAATGTTTGCAGGGACCCCTTGAAGCCTCACAATTTCCATGACAGACACCCGGGCCGTTTCCATGGCAGAAGGCGTATTCCTTAAGGGCAGAAAATGGGCCATTTTGGACAGGCGGTCTACTAACACAAAAATTGCTGTACATCCTTCAGAAGGTGGAAGTTCTACTATGAAATCCATAGATATAATTTTCTATGGCCTATAGGGAACTGGCAAGGGTTTGAGAAGACCGCAAGCTCTGCTTCTTGCAGTCTTACTCCGGTTACAGATAGTGCATGAGTTTATGTATTTTTTACAGAATTCTTCCAGATCTGGCCACCAGAATGTACGTCCTACCAAATCAAGAGTCTTGTGGACACCAAAGTGGCCTGCCAGGGGGTGATCATGAAAAAACCTCAGAACAGACACTTGGTTATCGTATGTACTCTCCAGCGCATCAGGATATGCACAGCCAAAAGGGAAGCCAAGGGTACCAGGACAGTGACAACCAAAGGAAATGCTTCAGGGGTGCAGTCCTCCTCAGACGGGGAAATCAGCCACTGGATAGAGAGAAAACAGGTGGCGCACACGCCTAGTACATTATCCAAGGTTTATTGTAGGAGTGAAAGAATAATAAAAACATACTCACAGACGAAGCATGTATCTATAAAGCATAGAAAAATGACAATGGCCACAACGGCAGGCAAGGTGTTCTGTCAGTGCGGTCAAATGGTTGACGCGTTTCGGGGACGAATCCCTTTCCTCAGAGCTGATGACCAACCTGTATGGAGGTCAAGTAGTAAATAGTAATCTAGCCCTGGTTATTTACTACTTGACCTCCATACAGGTTTTCTCTCTATCCGGACACTTGGTTACTTTCTAGCACAAAGATCTTGTCCTTCCACCATAGCAAACCTTCTTTAGGAACCAGTGTAATTGCAGAGGGGTAGGGGACCCCAACAGAAGTTTGTTTAATTTGCGACAGAAGGTCAGTTTGTAATAACAAAAAGTTATCTGCAACCAGGATGGTGTCTGGCACAGGACGTTCTCTGGGGTCATCAAACAGATGACAGAGCATCAGGTTTATTATGCATTGATCCAGGCCGGTAAGAGATGTGGAACGTGAACCTCGAGAAGAACAGTGCCCATCAAGCTTGTCGTGACTTCAGACGCTTAGCAGATCTTAAATACTCAAGGTTCATATGTTCGGTATAGATCAGTATAGAATGTGCCGGTCCTTCCAACAGGTACCTCCATTCTTGCAAGGCAGCTTTGATGGCAAGCAGTTCTCCCACATCATAGTTTCTTTCTGCTGGAGAAAGTTTGCGCGAAAAGAAGGCTACAGGATGCATTAAGTCCTTCAGACCCTGACGTGTGAAACCACTGCCCCCACTGCGATTTCGCATGAGCAAAACGCAAATGGACACGATTGTGCCCTCGCACATCTGCACCTGCGCCGCTTTGCACTATAGCAAGCATCTTCCTGATACCCCTGCACTAAGAAGACATCCAGGACTCCTCACCAGCCCAATAGACTGGCATCCATCATGAGAACTTTACAAATCTATAAGGGAAAGTATTCTCCTGACTTAGGCACCAGGTTGAAAATCCACCATGCCAGGGAGAGTCAGGCTTTGAAGGTCAAGTACATGGGGTGATCCAATGGCTGAGTTTGTTTGTCCCATACTGCCAGAATGTCGCGTTGCAATGGTGTGGAGACTGAGGCTAAGGCTCTGCCTTTGGTGCCTACCCTGGGACTGAAGGATCTGGGCACATAAATCTGTCCCAGGGTAGAAAACTGCTGGACAGGGTGATATCTCATGTCAGGCCCAGGTATTCAAACAGATGAGTCAGTTTCAGTGACAACTTTCCCAGATTGAGGATCCAAATTAATCTTTGTAGGATCTGCACTGTCCTCTAGGTATTGGCTGAAAGGGATTGGGAAGACTGATCCTTTAGAAAGAGCTTGTTC
This sequence comes from Staurois parvus, assembly GCF_062004578.1. NCBI lineage: Eukaryota > Metazoa > Chordata > Amphibia > Anura > Ranidae > Staurois > Staurois parvus. Next base: position 7,469,202 of record NW_028317864.1, read on the forward strand.
AGGTAACCCATAATGCCTAAATCCTGAGAACAGAGCAGCGCTAGGACAAGCACCTTCATGAAAACCTGGGGAGATATGGATAAGCTAAAAGGCAAGTGTGCAAATTGGTGCTAATCTTCCACAGCAAATATCAAATAGCTTTGACAAGGAGGAAAAGTGGGAATGTGCAAAATCAGCATTGCAGATGTGCACTGAGGCCAGAAAATGCCCTGAAGTAGGAAATGAGCCAGCTGGCTGATTCCATGAAGAACTTTTAGATACATGTTGATATTGTTCAAATCCATAATGGGGCATTTGGCTTGGGAATTGTGAACAGGTTCAGGTAGAAACCAGAAAAGCATTCCTTGCTCGGAACTGGAGCAGTAACCTCATGTGAGAGGAGCTGTTGACATCTAGGGAGCTTGACATCTCAAGAATGTCCACCCACCTTTGCAGGGAAAGAGGCAAAATTTGTGCGTAAACTCCAGTTTGTAGGTCCTGGAAATGACACTATGAACCCAAACATTAGAGATTTCTTGCGACTAGAAGGTTAAAATGGCTGAAAGATTCACTCTGATTAGGGGAAGGGCATTACATCGCTGAGAAGAATGTTTGTAGCCATATTTGGCTGGCTTTGAGGACCACATCTTTTTCTGGTGGAGGAGAGTACTCCTACTTGCTGTGACCTTTTTGATGTACCTATCTAAGGAGGGGCTAAATAGGCATTCCCCCTTAATGGGCAGCCACTTGAGGTATTTTTTGCACAGGAATTCTGCTGAATAGCATTTAAGCCAAAGGATCCTAAGCATATGGACAGAAGGGAAGCTCAACCTGGAAATCTGCCGCAGTGTATCAGCCAGACTAAGCACTCAACAGTATAAGGCTGCAGGTAAAAGCTCTAGATGGTGGTGAACGGAGGGATCTGTTAAGACTGAGCATGCGCTTATTCCAGACCAGGATTTCTCAACCAAGGTTCCATGGAACCCCATGGTTCCACCAGAGGTTGCTATGAGTTCCTTGCGTAATGAGCAATTTCTGCCTCTCAGATAAGTTTCCAATGACACCATTGATCATTTTAGCTATCTCTAAGGGGGTTATTCTTCCCACTGACTACCATATTAATGTATCATGAGTGATAAATAAAGAATTTTTAGCAGGGGTTCCCTGAGACTGCAAAGCTATTTCAAGGGTTTCTCTGTGTTGAAAAGGTTGAGAAAGGCTGCTCCAGACAGCAAGCATCTGGTATTGAAGCGGTAGCAAGTTGCATGGTGGTGCCTGCAGGAAAAAAGTGCTTTAAAAGAGGGTGTCTAACCTTTTGTCAACACTGTTTTATCCTCCAAACCATTCTTGTTAAGACAAATAGCTGAGGCAACCAGAGGGACTATCCATAATGCAAAATATTTTGGGGGGTGGGGTTGAGAGTTTTTCAGGATGAGGCTAGTTACTATACAAGACAGACTAAGAGCAAGTGAAATAAGAAGGTCTTAGCAGGTTGGGGGGATTTGAGGAACTCTGTGCTGGAGACCTTAGGGTGGGCAGACTCGGGCTGCTCTAATGCTAAGCAAAAGCCTACAGTATCAATGGTAGTAATGATATTCTTAAGCTTGGATGTAATCCCTGCCGAAGGCATCTCCTCAGACAGCGTATCAGCAAAAAAAAAAAAAAATAAAGTCAGACACCAACCCTCAAAATGGAGGGCTGATATGTGTGGGCGTAATGTAACTCAGTCCCATAAGAAATGCAATGATAAACGAAAAACCCAACATAAGTGCCCAAGGGACTTTGTGAACACTACAAGAACAGTAAAAAAAACCTTCACATTTTATTGAAAATAGACATTAAAAAGGCTCAAGCTAGGTATAAAAACCTTAACATAAAGTGATGATATACATATATCATGAGTAATTACACATATGTTCAACATCTTGAAGGATGCATAGTAGAAGAGCTCTTGCATAGATCTCAACGCGTTTCGTGAGACAGCGCTCACTTGTTCAGGAGGTATGAGAACTCATGAATGTCTATGGGCAAACCAGGTCGTTAGCAAAAGTCTTGCCTCCAGTATATGTTGTTGAGGATGTGTGAAGCAAATATGGCTGCATGAATCTAGGCGAACCTTAAAGGAACCTGTACCCAAATACTGCTGAGGTACTGGGAACAAGTGAGGAGAGTCCCTAGTGGACAAGGAGCATTGGAGAATTGGCCCAGTGGGGGAATTCCATTGTATTAACCCCTACAGATCTATATATATTGATATGAGGTGAGAGTTCTGTGATCACTGAGGTGGCATGATTGATACACACTAATTAACAAGTGAAGTACTTTTATGGATGGTGATGTTCCATATGACCCTTTTTATCTACAAAAAGATACTTTATATTTTATCTTATGTATTTTGAAATTACACCAGTTTCATTTTGTCTCTGTTGTGGGAACACAGTTTTGATGCTAGCAGCAGCTGTCATCACCCCTATCAACACACACTGTAGGTAGTGCAGGAGTAACACTTTATATATTTCAATGCAGATAGACTGTGGGAATGATTTACTAAAACAGGAGAGTAAACAAGCTGAAGTTAGAAGCGGACTAGCTACCATGCACAGTTGCACCAGATTTTGCACACTCCAGTGCAACCCCTAAGTATGATGCCAAGAGTGCTGAAGACTTATAGAGAAAGTATAGGTTTTCTTTTTGACAAAATGCTTATAACATTCCAGTACATATGATATGGAGGAACATTTATGTATTTGTGTATACAGTACAATAATTAAAGTATTGGACAGTAAACAAATGCAAATATGAAGATCTCCTATCTACAGAAAATACACTATAATTATTACGTTAAGCATAAACACATTTGAAATAGTACAAGAGAAATGCAGCTTAGTAATTTATTTTCTTTTTTCTATACTTCCTTTTCCATGCATATCTGGAATGGTGTCATTTCCGCTAAGCACTTCTGCAGACATATTAATGGCTGACATTGATGGATGGGGGCTTTAAATGGAAACAGACCATCATCAGCATTGCAAAGCCCTCTTCTGGCTGCAGAATGTATCAAACAGCATCTAACTTAACGGAAGCAGGATATAATATATTGCACACACTCATGTGAACTGCACTGGAATAATACTTATTTACATCTAGTTCTTAGACATCATGCTATTGTGCTGTCTCTCTTTCTCAAAGTTTGCACCTCAACAACGAATGGCTGAAAAGAAAATCACAATAGTGATCATTTAGAATGGTTTAGGTATTAGACCCTAGCCAGTTCAAATAAAATTGAAAGCAAAAAGGTGTGCAGGTAAGAGAATGAATGAATTAGCTGTATTTCTCAAGTTATTAACACTCTCAGTAATGTATTGCTTCTCCTTGCACAAAGTTTGTTAAAGGGCAACTAATTTATAGTTGAAGTATAAATTTGAACTGTTTTACCTGGTAAAGTATTTGTAAAGCAGTACACCAACTACTTGCTGTTCTACATGGTTGCACAGAATGATGAGGGTGGCAATTATTTTCACAGGTACAATCCAGTAGGCTCTTTGCCACTGCCCAAATTTACTTCCACTGATAAAAAGAGAAAAATAACTACTGTATGTCTGAGGCATATCTGTATTCTAAAATTTGAAATTCTTCATCCCTCTGAAATTCCAATGCTCTTGCATCTTACTGCTAGAATATTGGTCATATTGTTCCTGCCAAAGGGGAGGATCTGTGTTCGGGCAGAGGTGCAGATTGGCTGGTTTTGTTGGTACATTACTCCTTCACAAAACCTGTTTGGATTGTTCGGTTATCATAGCCACCATATCCCTAATAGAAACCAAATCAATAATACCAAAGCATACTGGGACTTTAAAGGTGTCATCAATAACTATCAACTCAAAATAATATATTTTTTTCAATTTTAATATACATAATTCATTCAAATACAAATAGAAATATTGGACGCCACATAATATCATGTGTGAGCACATATTAAATATACATATAAAGTGGTCTTCTGCTGGCCAACTGTAAAGAGTTGGCTGTCAGAGGGCCGTATATAAATACAGATTTTTTTTATGGAAAATTGAATTTTTTAAATATTATTTAGTGTTGCTAAATATGGATGGCCCACTTTTTTTGGATATTATTTAATACAATATTTATCCAAGTACCTGCTGCAGAGGCTATGTGACTGTCTCAGCAATTGAACAAATAACTAGCACTAGAGGGGTAAAGAATTGCAGATTCCAGTAGAAACTCATGAAGACCAATCGCTCTGGAATGCAATAATTCACTTAGAACAGGAAAACTGATGGCTAACCCACCACCTGGTTTACTATAAGTTACTAAGCTTTCCCAGTAACAAAGAACCAGAATTGGAACAGGACAGCCTGGAAGGAAGGCTAGGACATTAGGAGGCTCATGCAGTCACTGCAGAATGCATGCATTATATTTGTGTTGCATGCTTAAGGCAGATATTTATTAACTCATTTGGTAAGTGGTTATTAAGCATTTAAAAAGCAGTCAGAGGCCACTTCAAATGCTAATAAACAATCAGAAAATAGTGACTAAAAAAATGTAGTAAACCATTTTGTAAGTGCTTGAAAACACCCTACAAACTACTCCCATCACTGTGAATTAAGTATTACATATGGAAGAGGATCTAGGATTTGTTCGGGTCATTTTTTAGTCTGAAGACAACTTTTTAAAATAGGAAAGAGGGACCCATTATTGTACAAAATATGTATATAAAAGACAAAAACCCTGCCGCTACCCGGTACACAGTGCCATTCCCATTGTCTCAAAAATGTGCAAATCAGTCACAGCCAGATTTAAAACTTATGTCTCTTATAAATTGTTCTGTCCTAAAAAGTCAAGAAACAATACACATCCTGAGTCTGTTTTTTTAAAAAACCTTTCTTTCTACCAGGGCAAACTTCATACATAATCTATAATTTCTGCTGTGGTGCATTACTTTCATAAACTATTGTGACTAAATAATGTATAGAAAGATGGCAATCAGATAACACCAAACACACCTTTGCTACAAGGTCCATTAGCTCTCCTAAGAAAAATACACCTAAAATTGATATTATATTTGGTCTCTAACAAATCATAATTTCATTCTATCAAATAATATGTTGGTTGCCAGATTATGAAACCCTGTCATATGAAAATATTAATGTATTTAGGATTAGAACAAAAAGATAAAGGGTAAAAAACAGGACTTTTACGGTATGACATCTCAGCAAACGAATCATGCATAAATATTAAAATCACTATCTTTATTTTAGTTTTATTACATAAACATTAAAATACAGGTTAAAAACACCATGCAAAGCTATCAGTGACACCCTAAAGAGGCTACATCAAGGACAAATAGTAGATATAAATGAATAGAAAATATATTCGAATTCCATGTGACCCAATATCCATAAATTTAAAATGGTAACTTGATGAAAGGTTGATTCCTAATCAACATGTTTTTGCATCATAGCTTCAACAGGAGTTAGCTGCTATAACAGAAGATATTTAATACAGAAAATTATACTTGTAGCCCCCCTGGCGGTATTCCCGAGTATAGCTCAGGGTAAAGTTTAAGTACCACAAGTGGTAACCCCGAGCTACACTCAGGAATACCATGCGGCGCTGCTCCACGATCCCTCAATCACTTACCTTGTCCTGCGCTCCTGCGATGTTCCTCCTGCAATGTCCCCGGCAATGTAATCCGGCGAATGCCGGCATCTGTCATCTGGGTTCCGTCCTCTGCGAGCGTCGGGACGTACGGGGACATAACGGCGGGAAATTTGAAAGTGACAAAAAGTGACATTCACTAAAATCACTAAAATCACATAGTAAAACATTACTGTACCAAACCATTTCACATACATTTTGTCCCGAGTGCTTTGTCCTGTGCCCTGCCTGCATTTTTACTGTTCTTTCTACCTGGAAACTGAGAAATTTCCATGGCGTCCAAAAAGCGTCCCTTTAGATCAAAAGTGGTTTTAGACCAGCTAGAGAACAGCGATAGTAAATTAGAACTACTTGCAGAATTGAGTGATAGTGATTTGTGGGGAAATTTGTCATCAGACACTGAAAACGATTTTGCAACTTTGCACAGTGATGTGCGAACTTGGCGCTATATTTCAAATTTCAGTGTTTTTGGTTTGATTATATTATTGAATTAAATTTATTATTATATTATTATTTTTTTATGATTATTAAATTATAATTTATGATTTCGTGTTTCAAGTTTTGGGTAGGCCAGTGAGAAGGGAGAAGGGAGTTGCAGTAGTCCAGGCATGAGATAATGAGGGAGTGTACAAGTTGTTTAGTAGTGTCTGGGGTGAGGAACGTACGTATCTTGGAGATGTTGCGGATTCCTTTTATTTTAATATTGCTAATGTCTGTTTTGTGATATTTATCAGTAAATATTTTCTTGCTCCATTTTTCTTTTAATAAAACATTTAAAAACCTTATGATAAATCCTTGAATGGTATAATTAAAACTTAAAGGGATTTGTATCTTTGAAGAAACCAATGTATTGTAGACTCTTTTACTACCTAATGTCAGTTTCTACTTCTTGAGTGTTAAAGTGGAACTCTAGCCAAAAATGAAACTCATTTTGTGCAGAGTTAAGAACAATTAATAAACTTTCTAATGCTAATGTTTCAAGCCCTTTGCTGGTACTTTGCAGCTCCCTGTTGTTCCTGCCCATTTTCAGTTTACCAAGTGAGGTCAGGTTATGGGCTGGCAACACCATTAAGTAGGATTAAGTAGGTAAGTTTAACAGTAATTTATATATATATATATATATATATATATATGAAAAAAAATCAAATTTGTCCTGATATATCCCCATTAGGTGAGTGGGTAAATTGTCCAACAGGCGAGGTGTTGCGACTCAGTGCACATCTTGCTTCATGTATGCTTGATGAGTCATTCGAGGATAAATACAGCTGTGCGAGATGTGAGCTAGTTGTTTCTCTGGAAGCCCAGATCCTGGATCTAGAGAATCAGGTGGCAACACTGCAAAGAACCTGGAAAGGAGCTTGGACATTACCCTGCAAGCAGGGGCCAGTATAGAAGAGAGAGGGGATATGGAGGTACAGGAGCCAGATGTAGGTAGCTGGGTGACAGTTAGACGGAAGGGTAGAGGGAAGAGCCTCAGAGAGGGTAGTCCTGAGTTGATGCATCCCAATAAATATGCCAAATTGCACGATGTTGAGGAAATCAGCACTACTGGAGCAGTCTCTTTCCTCTAGCTGCTGAGGGAATGACTCCTCCAGTAAAGAGGGTGAAAGGATACAGGCAGGGCTAGGCAGATACTGGTGGCAGGCGACTTTAGGGCATTATGTCACAAAGACCGTGATCGCTGAACGGTATATTGTTTACTGGGAGCTTGGGTTTGGAACATTGCGGATCTCATGGACAGAATGTTGGGTGGGGCTGGGGAGGACCCAACTGTCATGGTACATATTGGTACTGAGGACAATGTTAGAGGAAGATTAAGCATCCTAAAAAATGATTCCAGGGACTTAGGGGCTATATTGAAGAAAAGGACCTCCAAGGTGGTATTCACAGAGATACTGCCTGTACCTCGAGCCACACCAGAGAGGCAGCAAGAACGTAGAGAACTAAACAAGTGGCTGAGGAATTGGTGCAGTGAAGAGGATTTTGGGTTTCTGGAGAACTGGGCACCCTCCCAATTAAAGTGTAGGGATGGACTACACCTTAATGAGGAGGGTGCAGCTCTGTTGTGGAAGAGGATGGCCAAAAAGTTACAGGGGCTTTTAACTAGATGGCAGGGGGAGGGATCAGGGGAAATGATAGCTAGCAGTGAGCGAAGGTCAGAGGGGGCTAAAACCATAATACCAAAACCATGGGATATTATTACAGCCACGAAAGAACTAAGGAGGAAATAACATACAAAAACTGAGAGGCATGTACACAAATGCCAGGAACCTAGCTAACAAAATGGAGGAACTGGAGCTACTGAAACATGAGGATTTGGACTTCATGGAAATGAAAAACCTTGGCTTGACAGCTCACATGACTGGCTGGCAACTATCCAGGGGTATTCCTTGTATCAGAGGGACAGGGAGGGTAGAAGAGGGGGAGGGGTGTGCCTGTGTATAAATAATAATTTACTGGTGAATGTAAGGGAGGACACTGCAAATGGGGCATGGGGGGAGGTGAAGTCCCTTTGCTTGGAGCTTCAATGAGAAGAAATAAGTGGGAAAATAATAATGGGGTGTGCTACAGGCTCCCTAACCTGAAGGATGAGGAGAAGTCTAATCTCCTTTCACAGGTAGAAATGGCGGTGAGGCAGGGCAATGTCACCATAGTGGAGGACTTCAACTATCCAGATACTGACTGGGCAGAAGGAACAGCTTATTCATTTAATCAAGTAGCCATATAGTCAGTCTGGTTGAAAAAAGACACAAGTCCATCTAGTTCAACCAATAAAAAGGAAAGAAAAATTATACAATCCCATATACACAATCCTATATCCACAGTTGATCCAGAGGAAGGCAAAAAAAAAAAACCCCAGCAAAGCATGATCCATTTTGCTCCAGCAGGGAAAAAATGTCGTCCTGGATTCCCCAAGAGGCAATCAGATATTCCCTGGATCAACTTTACCTATAAATGTTACTATTCAGTTATGATATGTGCATTTAGGAAAGAATCTAGGCCTTTTTTTTTAAAGCAATCTACTGTACTGGCCAGAACCAGCTCCTGAGGGAGTCTATTCCACAGTTTCACAGCTCTTACCGTGAAAAAGCCTTTTCATATTTGGAGATTAAATCTCTTTTCCTCCAGACTTAAAGAGTGTCCCCTTGTCCTCTGTGATGACCTTAAAGTAAATAACTCTACACCAAGTTTACTATATGGACCACGTATGTATTTATACATGTTGATCATATTCCCTCCTTATCTCCTCTTCTCAAGAGAGAAAAAATTCAGTTCCTCTAATCTGTCCTCATAGCTGAGCTCCTCCATGCCTCTTATCAGTTTGGTTGCCATTCTCTGCACTTTCTCCAGTTCCCTGATATCCTTTTTGAGAAATTTGTGCCCAAAATTGAATTGCGTATTCCAGATGAGGTCTTACTAATGATTTATACAGAGGTAAAATTATATCTCTCTCTCTCTGGAGTCTATACCTCTCCTAAAAAAGAAAAGATTTTGCTCGCTTTGGAAACCGCAGCCTATGATCTACCAGAGCATGATGGTATGATCCTTCTCTACCATTAATTCCCCCAGTTGTATGCTCTCTAGTATGTATGATGCATGCATATTCTGCATGCATAATTGGGAATTTAATTCCCAATTAAACAGTGCATTGAGGTTGGCTTGTAAATTGGAGACATAATGTAAGGATGTTATTCCACTGCACAGCTTGGTGTCATCTGCAAAGAATGACATGTTACTTTCAATCCCAGATCCTATATCATATATAAATATATTAAAAAGTAAGGGTCCGAACACTGGACCTTGGGGTACACCGATAACAACTCTAGACCATTCAGAGTATTAATCATTAATCACTACTCTCTGAATACAATCTTTTTGCCAGTTTTCTAACTATTTACAAATGGGTTTTCCCAAGCCTGTAGACTTTACATTACACATTAGCCGTGTGTGGGGAACTGTGTCAAATGCTTTTGCAAAAGCTAAGTATACTACGTCCACAGCCACTCCTTTGTCTAAGATTTTGCTCACCTCCTCATAAAAAGAAATCAGATTTGTTTGACTGCTTTTGTCTTTCATGAATCCATGCTGTCTGTTGCTTAAAATATTTTTTTCCAGTAAGAACTCATCTACAGTATGTGGTCTTTACTTAAACTCTCCAGTATCTTCCCAACTATAGAAGTTAAACTAACAGGTCTGTAGTTACTTGGTAAAGACTTTTTAAATACTGGGCCCACATTGGCCTTACGCCAATCCAGTGGTACTATGCCAGCCACTTGGCAACTGCACTATAGCCGAATGATGGCTACAGCGTGGTTGTCCAGTCCTGGGAGGGTGTCATATGAGGTCCTCCCAGAATGCGCCCTTCCATGCGCACCCAGTGATCTCCAAGATCACTGTGTCCTACGAACAAAGCTGATCATGTGATGTGGTAAAAGGCCAATCACAGTGGCCTTTTACCACGTGATCAGCTGTGTCCAATGATACAGCAGATGATGGGGTAAATGCAGTTGCCTTTATCAGCTGCACTTTCCTCACATATACTTCCGATAACAGGCAATTGTCAGAAAACAGATCAGCACTGATCATCAGGGCACTGATGATCAGTGCCCAGCAGTGACACCCACCTATGACAGAGACAGACACCACCACCTTTCTCTTTTACCCTGTCTCTCTGAAAGAGAGCATAACCCCGAATATTAATCGCCCAGTCATGTGAAGAGTGAAGCCAAGATTCAGCAATACCATCTAAATCATAGTTCTATTTGTGCACCAAAGCTTCCAACTCACCTATTTTGCTCGGCAGACTTCTGGCATTGGTGAACAAACACTTTAATTCATTGTCACATTTTGCACACACATTTTGCATGTTTTTTTTTTTTTTTAGTACAGAGTACCATTTCCAATGGTTGTTTGTAACATGGGAACCTTCTTATCACCTGCCATAGCCCTCCCTCCATCTTTCCCCATTCCACCTACCAATAGGGACTGTCTGACCTGTCTGCCCCATTATAATCTAATTCTCCCTCCCCCCTCAATCCTAGTTTAAATGCTCCTCCAATGTACCCCAATGAAAAGTCAGCCCAGTGCTCTAGAAACCAAAATCCTTTCCTCTTACACCAGGTCTTTAGCCATGCATTTAGTTCTCTAATCTCCCCCTGTCTTTCCTGAGTTGCGCATGGCACAGGTAATATTTCCTAGGTGATATTCACAGAGAATATCACCTTGGAGGTCCTTTCCTTCAACTTTCAGCCTAGTTCTAGACTTTATGCAATATACTTGTAATTGTAAATACTTGCAGCCTAGTTCTTTAAATTGATTCTTAAGGAACACCCATCTTCTGTCATTGGTTCCAACATGGACCAAGACAGCTGGCTGCTCTCCCGGCTGTTGGGGATTAAGGCTCGTCATTTCTTAAATGTTTTACATCACGACATCAAGTGCCGATAGGTGGATGCCCCAACTAGAAATAATGCATTGCTAGCCCTATTAATTCCAAATAGCACAGATCTGATTGCGGATATGGAAATACAGGATAACTACATTCAGCATAAATCATAGGAAAAGGAGGCACATGGGTAACACTAAATTTCAAGAAAGCCAACTTTTCTAAACTGCGCTCAATACTACTAAATAGAAAATGGGACCAAATCCTAGAAACATTGAAAACTGAGGAAAAATGGAAGTACTCTAGGAACATATTAAGGCAACAAATATAAAAGAGCTAAGATTAAACCTAAACTTTGGTGTGAAAATATAGATTAAAGAAAAAAAAAATATATAAGGCAGAGGAATGCAATAGTAAGTGTAAGAACGCAATCAGGGCAGCTAAGATAGACCATGAGAGGCACACAGAGGAGGAGAGTAACAAAAATCCCCCCAAATTCTTTAAATATATTAACAGTAAAAAAGTGAGGTCAGAACATATTGACCTCATAAAGAATGATGAAGGGAAGTTGGTTACAAATTATAAGGAGAAGGCAACTGTACTAAATGTATTCTTCTCCTCAGAGAATTGTTGACGGAGGGGATATACGGTTGAGGGAGGGGTCTATTGTTGCTGCTTTCTGAGAAATTTATTGTTGCTGGCAGGAGTCTATTGTTGATGCAGTGGGTCTATTGTTCCTGGGGGTGCTTTTGTTGCTGGCAGCAGGGTATCCTTTTTACTGCTTTTAGGCTTTCTTTGATAAATTCCATACAAATTGCTTAACAAACATTTGGTTTTGTATTCACTAAAAGTGGTGGTACTGGTAGGTGGGCAGGAAGTGGAACCAAATGAGGGTGCTCGTAGGTGGGTAGTAGGCAGAGACAAGGGGTGACTCAGAAGGGGGGAGTTCCTGCACCTATTCTCTGAGAAAAAAGACCTGGTAATCAGCATGGCTTTACAAAAGATCATTCTTGCCAAACCAACCTGTTAACATTCTTTGAGGAAGTGAGCTGCCAAATAGATTAGGGAAGGCCTGTGAATGTGGTATACCTGGATTTTACAAAAGCATTCGATAGAGTTCCTCATAAACGCCTAATTTACAATCTGAAGTTTGTAGGCTTAGACCATAGGGTTTGTACATGAATAGACAACTGGTTACAGGGGTGCATCCAAAGGGTGGTGATAAATAACGTGTACTCAGACTGATCTGGAGTGGTAAGTGGGGTACCCCAGGGCTCTGTCCTGGGACCAATTCTATTTAATTGATTCATAATATAGAGGGTGGGATAAATAGCTAAATCTCAGTGTTTGCTGATGATGCAATGCTAAGCAGGGCAATAACTTTACAGCAGGATATAGAAACTTTACAAGAAGAACGCAATATAATAAAGGGGTGGGCAACTACATAGAAAATGAGGTTTAATGCTGAAAACTGTAAAGTAATGCACTTGGTAGCTAAAAATATGAATGCAAGTTACTCACTAGGGGGAGAACCTCTGGAGGAATACAGGATGGAAAACGATCTGGGGTCCTAGTAAATGGCACACTCAGCAACAGCATGCAATGCTAAGCTGCAGCAAGCAAGGCTAGCAGAATATTTCTATGCAAAAAAAGTGTATTTACTCAAGAGATAAAACTATAGTCCTGCCACTTTATAGACTCTGGTTCGGCCACATCTGGAGTATGCTGTCAATTTCTGGTCACCAATCCTCAGGATGGATGTGCATGAGCTGGAGATATTCCAGAGAAGGGCAACAAAGTTAATAAGGGGACTGGAAGACTTCAGTTACGAGGAACAGCTACAAACATTAAACTTATTCTCCCTGGAGAAGAGACGCTTGAGAGCAGATATGATAGCAATATACTGTACAAATACCTCAATGGTGATTCTAGCATAGAGAATAGGCTATTCAGTCTCAGGAAGTGTAAGAATACATGGGGGTCACTCAATGAAATTGGAGGTGAAGTGGTTTACCTTTAAACTGGGTAGGGGGTTTTTCACTGTCAGGGCGGTAAGGATGTGGAACTCACTTCCACAATCATTAGTGTCAGCGGGAAATACTAATAGTTTCAAAAACTCATAGATGGGCATCTTAGTGAGCACAATGAACAGGTATATGGGATAGGATTTTTGACATCAACACACACAGGTTGAACTGGATGGACTGGTGTTCTTATTCAACCTTACTAACTACTGTATGTAACTATGTAACCATTCAAACTAAGAAAATCTCAGTGTTGTTGGCACCAGGAGATTCCTCTTCTCATTCACAGCATAAATCATAGATTCATTTACATTTGACAGGCTCATTCTCTCCTTCCTGCCTTTCTACTAGCCACCTCATTAATCCTGACCACTGCATGAAAATGAATGAACACAGAACATGGACCAACCCTTGGAGCCTATTCTCTCTTCCCTGCTCATACATCAACCTCTCTGATTGTTACCGCTCACAGCATGCAAAGTAAGGGCACAGCATACAGGCTATGTGGTCACGTGACCGCACAAAAAAAAATTTAAAGACTAATTTTTAAAGACATTTATTAGGAAAATTAAAATCAGGTGCTAAAGTGCATGAGGCTGTTGGTTGTATTTTGCCTTTCAACCTGCTTTTAGGGGGAGGTAGCATACCAAAATCACATGATTAGTCCCATAATAAAAGAAAAAACTACAGATAAAAGCACAGAGCCATTTACATGATCAAATCATGATATGGCTACCTTTATTGTTGCCCTGGTTGCAAAAAAGCATTTTTATTGGTTTGCCAGTTTCAGAAAACTATATCTGGCACCGCATTGGTATTTTCCCTATTTAAGTATATTACTAAATGGCTTGTGTAGCAATTATATTATTTTTTTCTTAAGCAAAACTGTGTAAGGTCAGAAACTGAACACCACATCAGCCAATTCCCAGGACCTTATGAAACACATCAAACAATAGCCAAGTTTTGAAACCCTCTGTTTGTGCTGAAGAGTTATAAGCTTGAGAATATATTTAAATGTGTAACTCAATGCTGTTGAGCAAGACATGATTTCAACATAATAGATTACTCATGAGCTTCTTTTCTTCTGAAACGGAGAGCTGCACGCGGTTTACTTGGAAACACACCTTCTGATTGTCTTTTTAAGTCTGTGATGTGTACCTCCTGACTTTTGCATTTCATCATTTAAGACTGACTCAGTACATTCTCAAATATAGTTATACTAATGCACAAATAAACATATTCTATTCAACTTTCTCTAATATTCCCTTGAATGTGTACTAGGTATATTGTTCACAATTCAAGAACAACTTTCAATGTGTGTATGATCTTTTTGATTTCACAACAGGCATAGAGAAACTGATCAGTGTGTCCCTTGAAGTCCTCAATATTAAAAAAAACTCCAATAAGCATGGGCAAATCATAGTATGAAAAAATATATACACATTATATATACGCATTGTCATACTAATCAAATAAATAAGCAGTTGACATTGAGTGCAGATCCTAAACTGTCCAGCTAATTATAAGCTTGGCCTGACTGCTCCCACCTAGCCAGGCTTGCTAGTAATCCTTTAAACTGGAGGAAGGGTTAGACTGTCTGAAAAGTTTTATTTGGTGTCTGTGTCCTTGCTGAGAAGATTCACCCTCTTATTATCTTGCTGAGAAGATTCACCCCTCTTATTATCTTGCTGACCATTGTCACCAATGCAGAAATTAAAGAAAAATCAACATTTAGAGTTGTCATTCGAGAAAGAAGTATGAGTGAATCATCCAAAGGGAACAAATGTTCTGGTGGCAACAGTCTATGACAGTTATTTCCTGTAGTGTCTCAGGGATAGGAAGTTCGCTATAGACACCCCAAATAGCCAGATAAGAGTTTTGGCCCTTCTTTACTCTATGCAAAACAAAAACAAAAAGTGCTGCCTTTACAAAAACTTTAACATGATGGGTGGTCCTACTGATCAATAGGGAGGAAAAGTCAGAAGTGGGTAGGACCAAACTTTACTTTAAAAAAAATAGTTAAATTTGCATGTACCTTTAGCTGCATTAATCTTTGGGTCGTAAAATGTTTTGCCTGAATTCCAAGGAAAATTGTGTTTTGACACTTGATGTCATCATGAAAACTGGTTCTACTAGGTCATTTTACATTGTTCAGTTCCAAACTGCTTCTACAAACATTTGTGAAAGAATGGGTCGCTCTCAGGAGCTCAATGAATTAAAGCGTGGCACCTGTGCAATAAGTCCATCCATGAAATTTCCTTGCAACTAAATATTCCAATGTCAACTGTTAGTGGTTTTATAACAAAGTGGAAGCAACTGGGAACAACAGCAACTCAGCCATGAAGTGGTAGGCTACGTAAAATGACAGAGCGGAGTCAGCGCATGCTGAAGCGCACAGTGCGCAGAAGTCGCCAACTGTCTGCAGAGTCAGTAGCTAAAGACCTCCAAACTTCATGTAGCCTTCAGATTAGCACAACAGTGTGCAGATAGCTTCATTGAATAGGTTTCCATGGCTGAACAGCTGCATCCAAGCCTTGCAACACCAAAGTGCAATGCAAAGCGTCGGATGCAGTGGTGTAAAGCACACCACCGCTGGACTCTAGTGGAGATGTGTTCTCTGGAGTGATGAATCACTCTTCTCTGTCTGGCAATCTGATGGACGTGTCTGGGTTTGGCGGTTGCCAGGAGAACAGTACTTGCCTGATTATTTAAGTGTAAAGTTTGATGGAGTGGGGGGATTATGGTGCGGGGTTGTTTTTCAGGGGTTGGGCTTGGCCCCTTAAGGCGTCAGCATACCAAGACATTTTGGACAATTTCATGTTCCCAACTTTGTGGGAACAGTTTGGCGATGGCCCCTTCCTATTCCAACAAGATTGTAAACAAAGCAAGGTCCATACAGACATGGATGAGTGAGTTTGGGGTGGAGGAACTTGACTGGCCTGCAGAGTCCTGACCTCAACCCGATAGAACACCTTTGAGATGAGCGGAGATTGTGAGCCAGGCCTTCTCGTCTGACATCAGTGCCTGACCTCACAAATGCGCTTCTGGAAGAATGATCAAATATTCCCATAGACACCCTCCTAAACCTTGTAGATTGCCTTCTTAGAAGAGTTGAAGCTGTTATAGCTGCAAAGGGTGGGCCAGGTCATTATTGAACCCTACAGACTAAGATTGGGATGTCATTAAAGTTCATGTGCTCACCGACCTCTTTTGTCACGATCAGGAGTCAATCTCAAAGACCAGTTGCTATAGCAGTGGAAAGGCTTACCTGAAACCAGAAGGATAGGTACACAGGCGGGTCACCGTGGCGGAGGAGTAGGATCACCGGAGGTGCGGAGTCTAAGTACCAACCAGTGTTCACCAGAGCTCCTAATAGTGGAGATGGATTTGACTGCATGTTAGCACCAGGTCGCGGTCCTCGGGATCACCCCACCAGGAGGTGAGCAAGCGAAGGTCCAGTAGCGTATGAACAGGTAAGGATCAAACAGAAGCATGGTCAGTAAACAAGCCAAGGTCGGTAAGGAGCAGTCGCAGGTTGGGATCAGGCAGCAGCGTAGTCGAGAACAAGCCAAGGTTCAATAACGAGTGTAGCAAAATACGGGTAACAGCAGAGATAAGGAGCAATATACTGGCTGGAGAGCACAATAATCTGGCAGACAGGAAGTGCAGAGACATGGTTTATATCAGGAAGTTCATGGGAGGAGCAAGGGGTTCAAGGTTCATGATAAACAAGGTCAAGGTAGGATCATCCAAATAGTTGTCAAGGGATCTGTCCAGCATTCCAGGTGGCTCAGCAAGAAGAAACATTGCCACTCACTGGAGAAAGCCCAGGTTCGGACCCAGGCTCTCACATCTTTATTAGATACACCTGTTCAATTGCTTGGTAACACAAATTGCTAATCAGCCAATCACATGGCCAATCAAATGGCAGCAACTCAATGCATTTAGGCATTTGGACGTTGTGAAGATGCCTTGGTGAAGTTCAACCCAAGCACCAGAATGGGGAAGAAAGGGAATTTAAGTGACTTTGGCATTGTTGTTGGTGCTAGACGGGCTGGTCTGAGTATTTAAAAAAACTGCTTATCTACTGGAATTTTCATGCACAACCATCTCTAGGGTTTCCAGAGGTCCAAAAAAGAAAAAATATCAAGTGAGCTGCAGTTGAATTGACAAACATGCCTTGTTGATGTCAGAAGAGAGTGGGCAAACTGGTTCGAGATGATAGAAAGGGAACAGTAACTCAAATAACCACTCCTTACAGCCAAGGTATGCAGCATACCATCTCTGAACGCACAGCATATCGAACCCTGTAGCAGATGGGCTACAGCAGCAGAAGACCACACCAGGTGCCACTGCTGTCAGCCACGAGTAGGAAATGGAGGCTGCAATTCACACAGGCTCACCAAAATTGAGCAATAGAAGATTGGAAAAATGTTGCTTGGTCTGATGAGTCTCGATTCAGCTGCAACATTTAGATGGTAGGGTCAGAATTTGGTGTAAACAACATGAAAACATGGATCCATCCCTGCCTTGTATTAACGGATCAGGCTGGTGGTGGTAGTGTAATGGTGTGAGTGATATTTTCTTGGCACACTTTGATCCCCTTAGTACTAAATCAGCAATGTTTAAATGCCACAGCTTACCTGAGTATTGTTGATGACCATGTCCTTCCCTTCATGACTACAGTATACTCATCTTCTGATGGCTACTTCCAGCAGGATAATGCACCATGTCACAAAGCTCAAATCATCTCAAACTGGTTTCTTGACATGGCAATGAGTTCACTGTACTCCAATAGACTCCACAGTCACGAGATCTCCATCCAATAGAGCATCTTTGGGATGTGGTGGAATGGAATATTAGCATCATGGATGTGCAGCTGACAAATCTGCAGCAGCTGCGTGATGCTATCATGTCAATATGGACCAAAATCTTTAAGGAATGTTTCCAACACCTTGTTGAATCAATACCACAAAGAATTAACCTCCCTGGAGGTATTCCAGAGTGTAGCTCGGGGTAAAGTTTCAGCACCACAAGCGGTAACCCCAAGCTACACTCGGGAATACCTTGCAGCGTTGTTCCGGGATCCCTTCTGCACTTACCTTGTCCTGTGCTCCCGCGATGTCCCCCCTGCAGCGTCTCTGGCCATGTTCTCCGGCATCTGTCTTCTGGGTTCCGTTCCCTGCGACGTCAGGACGTACGGGGACGGAACTGGCAGGAAATTTAAAAATGTCAAAAAGTGACATTCACTAAATACACTAAAATCACATAGTAAAACATTACTGTATCAAACCATTTCACACATATTTTGTCCCTACTGCTTTGTCCTGTGACCTGCCTGCATTTTTACCGTTCTTTCTGTCTTGAAACTGAGAAATGACAATGGCGTCCAAAAAGCATCCCTTTAGGTCAAAAGCAGTTTTAAACCAGCTAGAGAATAGCGACAGTAAATTAGAACTACTTGCAGAATTGATTGATAATTATTCGTGGGGAAATTCGTCATCAGACACTGAAAACGATTTTGCGACTTTGCTCAGTGATGTGCAAACTTGGCGCTCTATTTCAAATTTCAGTGTTTTAAGTTTGATTATATTATTGAATAAAATGTATTATTATATTATTATTTTTTATGATTATTTATTAAATTATAATTTATGATTTTGTGTTTCAAATTTTAACATACCCGGGATGTTTACTAGACTCTCTTGTTCGGACAGATTTCAGTGAGTCATTCCTAAGAATCACAGGCCTACAATAAAAAAATGGCATATTTCCATGCAAAAACATTTACCGCTTTGAGCACAGAAATACTGACATAATCAGACCGCTAGGGAGGTTAAGGCAGTTCTTAAGGCAAAAGGGAGTCCAACCAGGTACTAGCAAGGTGTACAGCTAAGGCTGTGGGTGTACAGCTAGCAGTGTAAAGTGCCACATCGTGCTATAATTCGGACATCCCCCATGTGACACTACTAAAACACCCCAAAAATCTGAACCTTCTAGTATAAGGAGACACGCCACCCCCCCCCCCAAAAGCACACATCCCATAACCAGTGCTCGATGTATACATTAAATATTTTTAGGGAGATAGTGGAGGGTGAATTTGTGTCTATGCCTAGTCACAGGACGATACTAGCTTGGAATGCAAACTGCTTGTGTTCCAGGCATCCATTCCTGGGCTCATACTAGCCTAAATAATAGTAGTTTTCAGCCCTTCTTAGAATTTTACAGGCTGCCAACAGCGAGGCTGGAAGGTGTGCCTGTGCCTTCTGCTTGCACATAAATGAGTCCCATGCATGGTGCTAAAAGCTTAATGTGCATGAGGTCTGTGAGCTGTCTGTAATGGTAACTTTGCAACATGAGACTGTACTCTATCTTCAAGTGCACTGTATTGAAGACCAGGTAAACTTTAGCTAAGTGTTTTCCCAACATAAAACCCTTTTATTTCTACTGTTGCATATGTCTGTTTTATAATTTAAATATTACCTTTTTTGGAAATATTTCTTGCACCATTTTTCTTTTCTTTATTAAACAATATTTAAAGCGGAACTTCACTCCCTCAATCAACAATGACTATTTTTAATCCTTATGCTGCTAGTATTAGTAAATAGATAAGTATAACCTATTTACTTGTTTTCAATTTATTTTTTATATTTTTTCAGTTACTACGTGGTTTTCATACCTAAGCAAATTATGTCATACATCCCAAGAATCTTCAAGAAGGGAGGAGGCAGATGGATTGCAGATTCCAGGAAATAAACTCATCTGCCCTTACTTAAGATGGCTGTGGCCAGAAATGCAAAACGGGTGTTTTTCAAAGTGATTTCTCTGAAGCTTCCGTAGGTGTCACCAGGGGGAGCAGTGGCCTGATTGGATGCTGCAGCACTGGATGACCTCAGTGGTCCTCTTTAGTGAGAACAATGCAAATAAATAGCATTGCCCCACTGCAGTTTGTGAGCATTTGCAAAGTGGATAGTGTAAAGACAGGATTCACGCTGGATAGGGATAGTGCAATTAGCCCTAGGGAAAGGTTCCTAATGAGGAGGGGCAGAACAAAGCAGGCCATAGAGGGTGCAATTTTCTTTCCTGCAGAAAAAAAATTGTTTGATTTCCCAATCAATACAGCCAGTGTTGATGGGACAATCCCTCCAGCAGTGCTATTGTGTTCTTTCAGCAGGGGGACGAGGGGAGCCTTCCTGGCTGGCAGAATGCAGTGATTATTGCTAGCGGCTATAGCCACTGGCAATAATCACATAAAAAATCTAACGTTAGTTGTACCCAAGTTGTACAACAGTCAAATTGGGTACAATCAGCCTCCCCATAGATGGTTTGATTCTCGGCCCATCCCTGTTGAAACGACCGAGATTTGAGCCATCTATGGCTGGATTAACCACTTGCCGCCCGACCTATGGTCAAATGACGTCCGGGTGAACATCTCGTCCCTCCGGGAGGGCGTCATATGACGTCCTTCCCGGATCGCGCTTTGCCGCGCTGTGGACAACATCTGTCACTGGCTGTGTACCTTAGACACGACTGATGACAGATCTGTGTACCGGCCCCATTGCCAGTACCATGTGACTTACTGTGACCAATCACAGCAGTCACATGACAGTTGTATACAATGGATGGCTTCCTTTCATGCCATCCATTGTAAACAAGTGTGTCTGTGAATGGTCACAGTGATCACATGCACAGGCTGGGCCAATTACAACCCATCTGTGCCATGTGATTAGCTGTGACCAATCACAGCTAATCACAACAAAAAACCTGAATGAATTGATTTCATTCAGCTAAATGCTTGCTTATAGCAAATAAATTATTTGCTATAAGCAATCAAATTGTGTAAAAAAAAAAAATAAAGACTGATCACTTCCCCAAAGTAGTACAATGTTACTATGGTAACATTATACTAATTTGATTATAGTGTAATAGGAAAAAAAAAAATGCAATTAAAAATAGAAAAAATAATAAAAGTGAAACAAATTGAAAAAACTTTATTTTTTTTGTACTGTCACCAGTCAGTGTCCCTGATCACCGCCACACCAGTTATACACTGATGCTGTACTGCACTGATGACAGTATGTAAAAACAAAATTGAGAAAATAATTTTTTTAAATTCTTCATTTTCCAAAAAATTATGACAAAAAAATTACAACTTCAAAAAACTCGCCATGCCTCTTATGAAATACGTTGGACTGTCTACTTTGCAAAAAGGGGTCATTAGGGGGATATCTGTACTGTTCTGACATTTTTGGACCTCAAGAAATTAGATTGGCTGTTAGTACTTCAGGATTGATCAATCTTCAGATATATTATTATTATAGGTACTTATATAGCGCCATCAATTTACGCAGCGCTTTTACATATATATTGTACATTCACATCAGTCCCTAACCCTCAAGGGGCATACAATCTAAGGTCCCCAACTTACATTCATACGTATACTAGGGCCAATTTAAACAGGAGCCAATTCACCTACCAGCATGCCTTTGGAGCGTGGGAGGAAACCGGAGTACCCAGAGGAAACCCAAGCAAGCACAGGGAAAACATGCAAATTCCCATAGTTTGTGAACTCTATAACTTTCCTACAGACTAAATCATAAATACTGATTTACTGTTATTTTCACCAAAGAAATGTAGCAGAATACATCTTGGTCTAAATTTATTAAGAACAATTATTTATTTGCAAACTTTTAAAACAGAAGCAAAGAAACGTGTTTTTGTTTTTTTTCTCTAAATTTTTGGACTTTTTTTGTTAATTTAGCAAAAAATAAAAACCCCAGTGGTGATTATATACCACCAAAAGAAAGCTCTAGTTGTGTGAAACAAATTATAACAATTTAGTTTGGGTACAGTGTTGCATGACCACGCAATTGTCATTCAAAGTGTGAGTGCGCTGAAACCTGAAAATTGGCATGGGCAGGAAGGGGGTAAAAGTGCCCAATATTGAAGTAGTTAAAGATATTGCTGCTGGCTGCACTACCGCTGGGACTCTACAGTTGCAGCACAGATCCAGTCATCAGTCTTCTAAATGCTGCCTATGCCATGGCCCTGCCTAACAACTACCCTGCTACTTTGCTGCTCCAGTAAGGTAAGCCTTCTTTGGTGTGCCACTAAAATTGCTGAGAGCCCTTGCACCTGTGTGTGATATTGAGACTCTAATGTTGCATTACTTTGGGATTGTGAATCTAGCACCTTGCCACTATTTTCCAAATGTTAATTGTTATTTCCACTGAACCAAATAACAACTGTACCATCTTACATGGTCTCCGAGTGTCTTTCCTCCCTCTTGGGTAACCAATCAACTGCCTACACAGTCACTCTGAATCTGCTTGAAATTACCATGTTGTCCTGCAACAACAATCAAATCTCTGTTCATGGTGAAGCTGAGAGTGTGTATGTCTTATTTATGTACAGTATATGACTGGTTGGTTGATATTGCTTCTCAAAGTTTTAAATATTTGTTTCTACTTACACTTTATCAGATATAGAATGCTATTGTCCTGGACAAAATTCAGTCAATGGATGGGGTTCTATCTTCAAAGATGGAAAGGCCCTTTAACATGTTGTCATGGGTGAAAAGATGGAGGCTTAATCACATGAGTGTCCAGTGCCATTTTAAACAGTGTTGGGAGAACAGCTTTCTATTTCAGTGGCACTGGGAATCAGCAGCTCCAGTGGATCCCCACCAGGGTTCAAGCTGGAACCGTTAGCTGTCAGTGACAGACATAATCCAGCAATTTCCCAGTAGCTGAAAAGATCAGCTTCTAATGCTTCTGCAGATCACTTCATAAGAATGTAAATGCTGCAGTGTAGTGGTATCACAAGTAACACCACCGCACTTCATGTCAGTATGGAGGCTCAGGCAGCGCTGTTGCAGCTATGTCCAGCCTCTCCATACAGCAGTAGATCACTGCTGTAGTGATCTATTGCTGACTAATTACATCTAATAGACCACAATTAGAAGTGATCTGCTTTACGTTCCTCCCAGTATGAATCCCCAGCTCGCAACAATGATGATGATTGATCTGAATGACATTTGTGGATCAAATGCTTAGATAAGTGAACACAATGTTATTTGAATTTTTAGTGACTGCAAACCTGTGAAAAAGTTGTTGTCATAATATGTGCCATTGTCAACTTGACATATCTTAAAGTGTTACTAGACCCAGTACCCTGCATTCACTATATCTGGTCTTCCACAGTACACACAACATGAAAATGCAATTATTTTAGTAAATATCAACTTCTAAATACCTTTTCTTATCAACAGTATATAGCAGTCTTATGTCTTCTATCAGTGTCCAGCAGAGCACTGGTTAAAGCTTGTAGGAGTTGTCAATCTGCTCTGACTGCCCTATGAGGCTGCATAACCCCTGACCTGGACAGTGCCGATTGGCTCTGTGCTAATCACATGCGCCCTCCCCCCAAAAAAAACTCTCTAGCAATGCACACCAAACTGAGCATGTGCAGAGTGACTCCTAGAGCTCTGTACTGTCAGCAGATGGATTGGGGACTGTGGAAGGAGGGGTACAGAGAAGACAGGATCAAACAGTGTTTTTACACAATGTGGAGGATTAACCCCTTAGGTTCCACAGTGAGTATAACAAGTATGCCTTACTGCATATACAGACTGATTTTACTGTTGTGGGTTTAGTAACACTTTAATGTTATGCTGACAATTTACGCAAAGCATTTTTTTGCCCTGCATGTGTCCCAATGTAATGTCTAAGAGGGAATAAAACTCTCCTAAAGTAAAATGCATATGTTCTCTTTCAGCTTTAGCATTCTTCATTAACGTGATATCATTTTAATCAGCAGACTTTGTTGATTATGTTAAAAGCTACGTCACCTTCTTGCCCCCAGGCTGTGTAAATGAAAGATCAGCAGCAATTCACCCCTTTTCTTACACTTCTCTCTTTTGTTTGCTCCTTCCCTGAGAGAACATGTGCCTGCAGCAGCACCTGACTGGCTCTTAGTGCCGCTCCAACCACCCCTCCTAGTCTGAATGCTGCTGTACAGAGGATTACAAAAGGTGCAGCTAATTTTATAAATACATTTCATTATTAATATCTGCCTGGAATTCAACTTTAAAGACAACAGAGACTCATTTTTCAATTAGAAAATTCTTGTCTGGCGCTGTGCAGCATTGCTAAGCAGGAGGCAAAGCCTGTACAGTATATCTAGTATTCAAGTTTGGCTACTCCCATGTATATACAGTTGTGTTCAAAATAATAGCAGTGTGTTGAAAAAAGTGAATAAAGCTCAAAATCCTTCTAATAGCTTTTATTTCCATACACACAAATGCATTGGGAACACGACACATTCTATTCCAAATCAAAACATGAAGAAAAATAGATCAAATTTGTGTTGTTCCTCTAAAAAAATTGAAGAAAAGTGAATAGTGTTTGTATTCTTCTTTACAAACTCAAACATTCACTATATAAACTGAAAAATGTTTGAAGATTTTGCTTTCCTTTGAATCACTTAATTAATATTTAGTTGTATAAGCACTGTTTTTGAGAACTGCTGTACATCTGTGTTGCATGGAGTCAACCAACTTCTGGCACCTGTGAACAGGTATTCCAGCTCAGGATGATTGGACTACATTCCACAGTTCTTCTCTATTTCATGGTTTTGCCTCGGAAACTGCATTTTTGATGTCACCCCACAAGTTTTCTATTGGATTAAGATCCGGGAATTGGGCTGGCTACTCCATAACGTCAATCTTGTTGGTCTGGAACCAAGATGTTCCAAGTTTACTGGTGTGTTTGGGGTCGTTGTCTTGTTGGAACACCCATTTCAAGGGCATTTCCTCTTCAGCATAAGGCAGCATGAACTCTTCAAGTATTCTGATGTATTCAAACTGATCCATGATCCCTGGTATGCGATAAATAGGCCCAACACCGTAGTATGAGAAACATCCCCATATCATGATGCTTGCACCACCATGCTTCACTGTCTTCACAGTGTACTGTGGCTTGAATTCAGTGTTTGGAGGTCGTCTGACAAACTGTCTCCGGCCACTAGACCCAAAAAGAACAATCTTACTTTCATCAGTCCACAAAATGTTGCTCCATTTCTCTTTAGGCCAGTCAATGTGCTCTTTGGCAAATTGTAACCTCTTCAGCACGTCTTTTTTTCAACAGTGGGACTTTGCGGGGGCTTCTTGCAGATAGCTTGGCTTCACATAGGCGTCTTCTAATTGTAACAGTACTCACAGGGAACTTTAGACCTTCTTTGATCTTCCTGGAGCTGATTGTTGGCCGAGTCCTTGCCATTTTGGCTATTCTTGTATCCATTTGAATGGTAGTTTTTCGCTTTCTCCCACGTCTTTCAGGTTTTGGTTGCCATTTTAAAGCATTTCTGATCATTTTAGCTGAGCAGCCTTCTATATGCACTTCTATATGCACTTCTTTATATGTTTTCCCCTCTCCAATCAATGTTTTAATCAAGGTACGCTGTTCTTCTGAACAAAGTCTGGAACGACCCATTTTCCTCAGAATTTCAGCGAGAAAAGCACTGTAACCAGCAAGTACAACATTTGCTGCCTTCCTTCCTTAAATAAGGGCAATAATTGCCACCTGTTTTTCAAAGAATGAATGACCTCACTAATAGAACTCCACACTGCTATTATTTTGAACATGCCCCTTTCAATTAGTGATTCAATTACACAGAATCAGCAGCATGCATGTCATGACTGTTGGGTCTGTTGGATTTCTATTACTCTACTACACCTGCTAGTAAATTATTTGCCATGTAGAAATATAATTTCTACCAAAAACAGTGATTGATCAGGTTAGTGATGTCTGACTGCTATTATTTTGAACACAACTGTATGTAGGTATGGAGAGAGAGTGCTCTCTATAATGAATTAACCACTTGCAAACTATAATGAATTAACCACTTGCCGACCGCAGATAGCCGAATGACGGCTATACTGCGGCCGGCCAGTTCTGGGAGGGCGTCATATGATGTCCTCCCAGAACGCGCTCTCAAAAGAAAGCTCTGTTTGTGAGAAAAAAAATGATAAAAATTTCATATGGGTACAATCTTCCATGAACGCGCAATTGTCAATCAAAGTGAAACAGCGCTGAAAGCTGAAAATTGGCCTGGTAAAGAATATATATATATGTAAAAGTGCCCGGTAGGCAAGTGGTTAATAAAGACTTAATATAATACTCACATATATATCCATATTTTCACAGCTGTCACTGGAACTCTTCAGAGGAGATTTTCCAATGGGGTACCTGTTCCAGTGACAACTGTCTATGAGGGCATAAAGAAAAGGGCATGAAGGAAGTAAAGGAAAATCCACAATAGCCACTTTCCAATTAAAACTGCTACAGGGTGGCTGTTCTGCACAAAATCGCATAAATATATATATGTGTGTGTGTGATTCTGCATTTCCATGTATGCCCGCTGTCCTATCCGCACTGTCATTGGCTCCTGTAGGTGTCAATCACCAGGTCCCGGCCAGTGATGCATGGCCAAGACTTGTTGATCCAGGAAGCAGCTGGCAGGAGAAAGATCTGTGAGTGTAAACAACACAGATATCTCTCCTGTCAGCAGAGACATTATTATTATTATACAGGATTTATATAGCGCCAACAGTTTGCTCAGCGCTGTACATTATAACATTATAATGGGAGACAGTACACGAGACAGTACAGTAACAATACGATTCAATACATGAGGGGTTCGAGGGCCCTGCTCCTTGGAGCTTACAATCTAGGAGGGAGGGGATAGTGGTACAGGAGGAAATAGCTGTGGGGGATGGAGTGGTAGGAAGAGTGGAGGAGTTCAGTATTTAGCTGAGGGCGGGGTAGGCTTCCCTGAAGAGATAGGTTTTCAGAGTGCGCCTAAAGGTGAGGAGAGTAGTTGATAGTCTGATGGATTGGGGTAGGGAGTTCCAGAGGATGGGGGAAGCCCCGGAGAAGTCATGGAGATGGGCATGGGAGGAGGAGACCAGGGAACTAGAGAGTAGGAGGTCTTGTGAGGAGCAGAGAGTACGGGTTGGGTGGTATTTGGATACAAGATCGGTGATGTAGTTTGGGGCAGTATTATGAACAGCTTTATACATCAATGTTAGTATTCTGAATTTTATCCGTTGGGCAATCGGAAGCCAGTGGAGGGATTGGCAGAGAGGGGTGGCGGATACGGTTAGTAAGGTGGATGAGTCTGGCCGCAGCATTCAAGATAGACTGAAGCGGGGATAGCCTGCAGTGAGGTAAGCCAATGAGGAGGGAGTTACAGTAGTCAAGGCGTGATATTATGAGGGAGTGAATGAGTTGCTTAGTGGTGTCCGGGGTTAGGAACGGACGTATTTTGGAGATGTTGCGGAGACATACTCGTTTTTATCTCTCTTCAAAGCAGAGAGATAAAAAACCAGCACATACCCTAGTAAAACACTTCACAGTACACAGTTAAATCACTAAATAACACAAAGTTAACCCTTTGCTTGCCCCAGATGTTAACCCCTTCCTGCCCAGAGTCATTAGTACAGTGAAAGTGATTTTTATTAGCACTGGTCACTGTATTAGTGTCACTGGAGATGGCAGTGGCAGTTAGTCAGTTCCCACCCAGTGTCAGTGTCAGAATGCCCACTGTACTATCACAGTCCCACTATAAGTCCCTGTTCGCCGCCATTACTAGTATAAAATAAATAAATAAAAATTCCAGTATATATACCGCCATTTGAAGATGCTATATCTTTCACACAAGCCATTCAGTATACACTTATTAGGATTTTTTTTTTACCAAAGGTATATAGCAGAATACATTTTGGCTTAAAATTAATGAACAAAATATGTTTTAGGGCAAAAAGTAAAAAAATATATATTTTTTTTAAATTTGTGATCTTTTTTCATTTACAAACAATAAAATACACAGTGATGATCAAATACCACCAAAAGAAAGGCCTGTTTGTGTGAAAAAAATGATAGAAATTTTATTTTTGTAGAGTGTTGGATGACCGTGCTATTGTCAGTTAAAGCTTGCTATACAGCATAGCAAAAAATGGCTTGGTCATGAAGGGTGGGTAAATCTTCCAGAGGAGGTGGATAGAGTACAGACATAAAAACCCTCACTGGGATTCAAACCTTTGTCCAAGTATTGTTTTGGCTTGGGATACACTGTACGCCTATGGAAATGCATAGTCTGTGGAAGCTACAGAATATTTTCCTGAAGTTGCTGTTTATTTAAATGTTTGGAAAGCAAAGACTTCTATGAGACTACAGTTAAACTCTGATAAACCACCATCTGCTTTTTTTTGTCAACTGCATAATACAAATCGTAGGAATAATCTAATATAAAGAAAATAATCATCCATCTAAGCTTTAGATTTACATACCTAGTGGAGACCCTTCACACACAGCCTCTAATGCTAGAAAATAAATGCCTGTATTGTGTGACATTTACATTTTTAGAATGCAATATTACATACATTCTCCATATAACGGAATTCCAAGGCATAAGATATACATTATTGGCTTGCAGCTTTAGGACATTTGGGCAATCTAGGAATCCTATCCTGGAAATAATTTTAGTTCCATAAAAATTATCTGTCATAATTATTTGTTCATTTTTTAAGTTAGTATTTGTCACAAATACAAATGCACTACAACCTTTTCTCTGTGCTGGTAAAAAAAGGCAATGCAGTTTATTTACTAAATGTGTAAACAAAGTGACTTAGAAGAAAAGTTCAAGTCTCAAAAACTGACACCTCAAACAGGGAAGAATACATCACTATACACCAAAAATGTATCCTAAAAACTCTATACAGTGAAAAAAAAAAAATCACAAATTTTATTTCAGAAACGTATTCTAAAACTCCCATCCAGGGGCACACAAAAGTTTTCAAACTCATTTTACCAGGTTTCTAAAATAAAAATTATAATTTAAATGCATATACACCCCCAGAAAAAGTGTTTTGTGAACCTACAGGTCTGTACCACCGACCATGCAATGAAAAATGAAAGATAATACATTAAAAAAAAATAAAAAAAATAAAAAAAAAAATAAAAAAATATATATATATATATATATATATATATATATATAGTTATGTTCAAATAATAGCAGTCAGACATCACTAACCTGATCAATCACTGTTTTTGGTATAAATTATATTTCTACATGGCAAATAATTTACTAGCAGGTGTAGTAGGGTAATAGAAATCCAACAGACCCAACATTCATGACATGCATGCTGCTGATTCTGTGTAATTGAATCACTAATTGAAAGGGGCATGTTCAAAATAATAGCAGTGTGGAGTTCTATTAGTGAGGTCATTCGTCTGAATGACGTGGAAGAAAGCGAAAAACTACCATTCAAATGGATACAAGAATAGCCAAAATGGCAAGGACTCGGCCAACAATCAGCTCCAGGAAGATCAAAGAAGGTCTAAAGTTCCCTGTGAGTACTGTTACAATTAGAAGACGCCTATGTGAAGCCAAGCTATCTGCAAGAAGCCCCCGCAAAGTCCCACTGTTGAAAAAAAGACGTGCTGAAGAGGTTACAATTTGCCAAAGAGCACATTGACTGGCCTAAAGAGAAATGGAGCAACATTTTGTGGACTGATGAAAGTAAGATTGTTCTTTTTGGGTCTAGTGGCCGGAGACAGTTTGTCAGACGACCTCCAAACACTGAATTCAAGCCACAGTACACTGTGAAGACAGTGAAGCATGGTGGTGCAAGCATCATGATATGGGGTTGTTTCTCATACTACGGTGTTGGGCCTATTTATCGCATACCAGGGATCATGGATCAGTTTGAATACATCAGAATACTTGAAGAGTTCATGCTGCCTTATGCTGAAGAGGAAATGCCCTTGAAATGGGTGTTCCAACAAGACAACGACCCCAAACACACCAGTAAACTTGGAACATCTTGGTTCCAGACCAACAAGATTGACGTTATGGAGTGGCCAGCCCAATTCCCGGATCTTAATCCAATAGAAAACTTGTGGGGTGACATCAAAAATGCAGTTTCCGAGGCAAAACCATGAAATAGAGAAGAACTGTGGAATGTAGTCCAATCATCCTGAGCTGGAATACCTGTTCACAGGTGCCAGAAATTGGTTGACTCCATGCAACACAGATGTACAGCAGTTCTCAAAAACAGTGCGACTACAACTAAATATTAATTAAGTGATTCAAAGGAAAGCAAAATCTTCAAACATTTTTCAGTTTATATAGTGAATGTTTGAGTTTGTAAAGAAGAATACAAACACTATTCACTTTTCTTCAATTTTTTTAGAGGAACAACACAAATTTGATCTATTTTTCTTCATGTCTTGATTTGGAATAGAATGTGTAGTGTTCCCAATGCATTTCTGTGTATGGAAATAAAAGCTATTAGAAGGATTTTGAGCTTTATTCACTTTTTTCAACACACTGCTATTATTTTGAACACACACATATAGATAGATACACACACTATATTGCCAAAAGTATTGGGACGTCTGCCTTTACACGCACATGAACTTTAATGGCATCCCAGTCTAAGTCCGTAGCGTTCAATATTGAGTTGGCCCACCCTCTGCAGCTATAACAGCTTCAGCTCTTCTGGGAAGGCTGTCCACAAGCTTTAGGAGTGTGTCTATGGGAATGTTTGACCATTCTTCCAGAAGCACATTTGTGAGGTCAGGCACTGATGTCAGACGAGAAGGCCTGGCTCGCAGTCTCCACTCTAATTCATCCCAAAGGTGTTCTATCAGGCTGAGGTCAGGGCTCTGTGCAGGCCATTCAAGTTCCTCCACCCCAAACTCGCTCATCCATGTCTTTATGTACCTTGCTTTGTGTACTGGTGCATAGTCATTTTGGAACAGGAAGGGGCCATTCCCAAACTGTTCCCACAAAGTTGGGAGTATAAAATTGTCCAAAATGTCTTGGTATGCTGACGCCTTAAGAGTTCCCTTCACTGGAACTAAGGGACCAAAGCCTAACCCCTGAAAGCAATCCCCACACCGCAGTCCACCCTCCACCAAACTTTACACTTGGCACAATACAGACAGGCAAGTGCCATTCTCCTAGCATCCACCAAACCCTGACACTTCCATCGGATTGCCAGACAGTGAAGCGTCATTTGTCACTTCAGAGAACACAGTTTCCACAGCTGTAGAGTCCAGTGGTGGCGTGCTTTACATCACTGCATCTGACACTTTGCATTGCACTTGGTGATGTAAGGCTTGGATGCAGCTGCTCAGCAAAGGAAACCTTTTCCATGAAGCTCTTGGAGGTCTTTAGCTATTGACTCTGCAGACAGTTGGCGAATTCTGCGCACTGTGTGCTTCAGCATGCACTGACCCTGCTTGGTCATTTTACCTGGCCTACCACTTCATGGTCGACTTACTGTTGTTCCCAGTTGCTTCCACTTTGTTATAATACCACTAACAGTTGAGCGTGGAATATTTAGTAGCAAAGACATTTCATGGATTAACTTATTGCACAGGTGGCAACCTATCACGGTACCACGCTTGGATTCACTGAGCTCCTGAGAGCAACCCATTCTTTCACAAATGTTTGTAGAAGCAGTCTGCATGCCTAGGTGCTTGATTTTATACACCTGTGGCCATGGAGGTGATTGGAACACCTGAATCCAATGATTTGGAGGACTGGCCCAATACGATTCGTAATATAGTGAAAAAAAAAAAATATATATATATATACATTTCAGGTACTTATATAGTGCTGTCAATTTATGCAGCGCTTTACATATATATTGTACATTCACATCAGTCCCTAACCCTCAAGGGGCGTACAATCTAAGGTCCCTAACTTACATTCATACATACACATCCTAGGGCAATTTAGACAGGATCCAGTTAAACTACCAGCATGTCTTTGGAGTGTGGGAGTACCTGGAGGAAACCCACACAGGCACAGTGAGAACATGCAAACTCCAGGCAGGTGGTGCAGTATATATACACTGTATATTATGACAACAAAGAACCAAAAGAAAAATTATATACATATACACATTAAAAACAAATAATATATTAAAAAAACAGCAATGCAAGAAGAACAATCTAAAAATGCCATGTATGCATGATGTTTAGCTATGAAGAACAACCTCATATACAGCCCTTAGGCCAATTGAACTAAAAGTGATTCTAAAGGCAGAAGGTCTTTCTTTTACCTAATGCATTCTATAACCTTAAAAAACCTTCTAAGTGCAGCTCCCCCCCTTTATACTTACCTGAGCCTGATCCAGCGATGTGCATAAGTCAGGGCTCTCCTGGGTTTCTCTCTCCTCATTGGCTCACTCAGAAGCAGGAACCATTGGCTCCTGCTGCTATAAATCACAGCCAGTGAGCCAATGAGGAGAGAGCAGGGGGTAGGGCAGGGCTGAGCCTTGCTCTGTGTGTGAATGGTCAATGTCCATTCATAAGAGGGAGTGAGCATGCACGAGTGCCCCCATAGCAAGAGGCTTGCTGTTGGGGCCACTCAGCATGGAGAGCAGCCAGGACTGCCAGCAGAGGACCCAAAAAGAAGAGGATCAGGGCTGCTATGTGCAAAACCATTGCACAGAGCAGGAAAGTATAACATGTTTTTTATTTACAACCTTTAGAACCACTAGAATCAATATCTATAGAGAAAAAAGCTGTGTATCAACAATATCAAGAAAAATAATATTCCTCACAGTACATTCAAATGTCATTTAAAAGCACTTCAAAGTTTTGTTTGTATTTAAAATTCGAGTTTGCAATGAATGTAATTTCCCTCACAAAACCACATTCACGGTTAGCAAAAAAAGATCCATCCTGCTCCTTCAAATTTTCCTGTCATTGCAGTCAAAAACAAACATTGATTAGACTCCACTAACAATTATAAGAATTGAAACAGAATTTTTGGACAAAATTTTTCTAGTGTATGACAAGCTTTAGTCAGAATGTATATTATTATGTTATAGATTTTCTATATGGTGTACATTTTGTATACATGTGGTGTATAGTCATGTGCGTCTCCTGCTTTAAGGAGTCACTCTGTAAGACCACCGTTTATGTATCCTGACATCCACATAGGGGACACTTGACTAGATATAATGTACATTGTACAGTAACAAGTTTTTGTTATTTTGTGGTGTTAGGAAGCGGTCTCATTTGAAGTTTAAAGTAAGGAGGTGAAGCCGTGTTCACTTCAATGAACCAGTCATGAGTTAGCAAGAATCCTTGTTTTTTTTTTTTTTTAAATTTTCCATTTACATAACTGCTTGTACAAAACAATTTTATGCTAAGTAACTAACAGTACAAAAGTACACTCCACTAAGTGAACAGTCTCTACTCCTTTAATAAATTAACCCCAATGTTACAAAATGACAGTGCCTCCTAATAGTCCCTTCAGCAAGGAATACTCATTCATCTGCACTGTCTCGCCATTTTCCCATTCCATTGCTCTAAGGTAGGTATCACCAAATAGTGGACCTTGGTTCGTATTCAGACTGAGAGATCATCCTATCCAGACCACCAAGGCCATGCCACTCAGCAGCCTGAGTGTCTTTTTTCACTCAGTCCCCTTGTAGTCTTTTCACACTTTCTACTGCCACTGTCATCCTCACAGCAGGGCAGAAATCAGGAGACGCAGCAAATCTCATTGGAGGGCAAGAGTTGACCTTAGCAAACAATCCCCCACTTGTTACAATGAAAAGTTGGGCATCTCCTGCCCTCCATCCAGATCTGCGGCTCCTCCTGCCCTCTGCCCTGCTGTGTAAGGTAGGACTGTGAAGGGGGACTCTGATGAGAAGGGCTCTGAGGACATTGATGTGATGGGGGGCTGTCATGTGAAGGGGAGAATGAGGACACTGATGTAAAGGAGAGACTATGATGTAAAGATGGGGGAACTGTGATGTGAAGGGGAGAATGTGATGTAAAGGGGGAACTGAAGATAATGATATAAAGGGGGACTGCGCTGTGAATGGGGAACTGTGAGGTGAAGGGTGGCTGTGATGTGAAGGGAGGGCTGAGGACACTGATGTAAAGGGCAGGGGGGGGGGGCTGTGAAGCAAAGACTTCCCCCACTCCCTGCTGAGCAAAAGGCAAGAGATTCAGCAGGTTGGGACAAGTGTCAGGAGCTGACTCGTGCACTATCAACCAATCACCCACATGTTAACATAAAATTTTGTGCAGTGCAGCTCCCAATCTCCATCCAGATCTGCGGTATCACCCGCCCATTGCCATGTTGTGTAAGGTAGGACTGTAAAGTGAATGCTTTACACAACCCCTGGTACAGAACCACGTACAGCCACATCTTTTAATTTAACAGCCTAACAGAGTGGGGTCTCTGGGTATGGGAGAGAATGCAAATTCCCCCAAGTGACAGTGCGCGGGCCTAAGTGTCTATTCAAAGGTGTCCATCAGAAGTTGGTAACATGGGTTCCCAATCACGAAATCACTGTGACAACCAATCACAGTGATCATATGATTAGAAAGCCCATGAAACACCTTTAATGCTTAGATTTCTTAAAGGGCCAGCACAAAGGGGTAAATAAAAGAGACAAAAATATAGTTTTCATTTAAGCGCATTTGTTTAATTAATTTATAAATGTTTATAATAAGAAGCTGTAACCTCAAAGCAATTTTTAAAAACTTGTAAAAAATGTACAGATTGTTAAAAAAAATATGGGGAAAAGTAGCAAATCAAAAGAAAATAATTATCTTAAAGTCGAACAAAAGTCTAACATTAAAAATCTGAGAACAGGTAGGCTCATTACTGCAGAAGAGATATGCAATGTCACTTCTGCATAAAAATAAACCTACTTGCTTGTTCACAGTTTTCTGCAGAATATACACTGAGCATGAGAAGTGATGTCATTCCGACGTGGCCAACTAAGATGGCTGAAGACAAACACCCAGAAGAATAGGATAGAAGATGGCTGTGGGGGACCTCATGAGTGTTGGATCATTGAAACAAAGGTAAGAATTGCTAAGTTTATTTCCACTTTAACTATATATTTTGAAAACAACTGATTGTTTTACCTGACAAAAAAACATTTTTTCAAAAGCTTAAATAACATAGGTTTTTTTTAAACTCTACATATTTATTTTTGGCCGACTCCTTTCATTATTTTTTTGACAGATTGTTTTTGTATCATAGAAACTTCCTATGATATTTAGCACCATCTAATGGCCAAATATGTTTTTTCCTGTTTTAAATCAATTAAAAACATTTGAACAGAATGGGAATTAGCCTAATACCATTAGTTTCTGCCCCATTTTCTCAGCCCGAGTGTACATGTCTACTTTCATTGGGTAAATTGCTATGAAAATGTATCTATACACTCCTAAGACTGATGCACCCTAAAAAGAATAATAGTACACCCTTTATAGGAAGGTTCAATTGGGCTTTAGGGTGAGGTGCCTGTATGCCATAGCGATGTGGCTGAAAGCTTAGGTACTTTTGTTAAATTAGATGATTTTTACCTTTCGAAAGACCTCCTGACTGTTTGGGCATTGTTCGTTTACTAATTATTGGGTTATTTATTGGATATTATTGGATGTGGGTTGTGGCCATTGTGGCCATTAACAATTCAGCAAAACATTGTGATGACATTAGGAAAATGTATAAATGGTTTTAAGAGGGGCGAAGGGTATTAGGCAAACTTCTAGTCAAGTCCAGCAGGAGGTATAAAGCATTGTCAGATTTAAACTCTTGTTGATAAACAGGATATGTTTGTTTTGCTGGCATTTCATTTCCTTTTATGAATGGTAATTATATTTGTAAATAGGGTCAGCCATATATGTTCATTAAATATATACATCCTATGAACCTTGTTTGGACAACAGAGAGGAAAATTGAACTAGAGGAACCACTAAAAATTCAATTAGTGCCCTCTTGGTGCACTGGGAGAAAGGAAAAAAAGTTATTTGCAAACTTGGTAATTTGTTTGCTATGGTATTGGAGTTAAGATGTGTATATAAGTACCTGTAATAAATAAATAAATAAAGGTGAACTTGCAAATGAATGCCTTTCTATCACTAGCTGCTAGTGGGAATTTTACTGGAGCTATACTGTATGCCATCTCAGGAAGCAGTTATCAGAATGGACACGAGAACCACAATGCCCCTTCCCAAGCAGGTTTTAGCTCAGGCCAACCCATTGTACCAGTCTGAGCAACAATCATACATTTACGCTGTATGCAGTTTGAAAAGTTACTAAAACACTGGCTTTCGCTTTCGTGGAAGGAAAGTTCTGTGTAAAGAGAATAATGATAGCTGCTAAGCCATGTATATGGCCTTGCGAGGCGGACTAATCATTCGAGCACTCGGGCACAGCCCGAGGGCCCGGGGTCAGTAGGGGGCCCCATGAAATGCCTTTTATAGGCTTTTTTTGAGTGTGGGCAAGGACACAGGGTCCCCATGATCCCCTATTGCCCGGGGGCCCCATGAGTTGTCAGTCCGCCCCTGTGGCCTTGGTTATACCAATAGCATATGGTGCCTTTTACTAAAAGACACCAACTTGATTAGAACTCAAGCATGCCATGGTTTTTAACTGTCACTGAGAAAAATGTATACATGTAAAACTAATGTGTAAGTACCATCTCTATGCTGATGACACACAAATCTATCTTTCTAACCCTCACCTGACCCCTTCAGTCTCCTCTCGCATTACTAACCTACAAAGCGACATAACGGCATGTATTTCACTCCACTTCCTCAAACTCAATCTTTCCAAAACCGAGCTCTTAGCATTCTCCCCAGCCCATGCCCCCTCCCCTGACTTCTCCATCAAGATCAATAACACAATCATCATTCCCTCCCCTCATGCCAGGGTACTAGGTGTAATCCTAGACTCCCATCTGTCCTTTCACCTCCAAATCCAATCACTGTCCAAATCTTGTAGACTTCACCTCCGCAACATCTCCAGGATACGCCCGTTCCTAACCTCGGAAACTACTAAGCAACTTATTCACTCCCTTGTTATATCTCGCCTTGACTATTGTAACTCCCTCCTCAATGGCCTACCGAATCGCAGGCTATCCCCTCTTCAGTCTATCATGAATGCTGCTGCCAGACTTATCCACCTTACTAACCGTTCTGTATCTGCCACCCCTCTCTGCCATTCCCTCCACTGGCTTCCCATTGCCCAACGGATAAAATTCAAAACATTAACAATAATGTATAAAGCCATTTATAACTCTGCCCCAAATTATATCAACGATCTTGTCTCTAAATATCACCCAAACCGTACTCTCCGCTCCTCGCAAGACTGCTCTCTAGCTCCCTTGTCTCCTCCTCCCATGCTCGTCTCCAGGACTTTTCCAGAGCTTCCCCCATCCTCTGGAACTCTCTACCAATTTATCAGACTATCGCCTACTCTGCTCACTTTTATGCAATCTCTGAAAACCTTTCTCTTCAGGGAAGCCTTCCAACCAGTCCATCCCCCACAGTTACTACCTTTTGTACCACTAGCCCCTCCCTCCTAGATTGTAAGCTCCAAGGAGCAGGGCCCTCATTTCCCTCTTGTATTGAACTGTATTGTTGCTGTACTGTCTCCCGTTATATTGTAAAGCACTGAGCAAACTGTTGGCACTATATAAATCCTGTATAATAATAATAATAATGTGTAGTCCGTTTTAGGAGCCTGCATGCTCAATTCTTTTACTTTTAATGCCCTCAGAAGCCCCCAAACTGGTACACTATGTTGTGCAGCTAAGGGACTAGACCCTGTATTGTCAAGCTGTTGTACATTCCTCTCCTTCAATCTAAGCTCTCCATTGGCTCCCATACAACAGCTTCATGAGCTAATAATAAGGAAGCCTACATAGACAGGAAGAGGTAGGCCACAGTATGACCATGACCAAGATGTGGTCAATAACTGCTTAATATAGTAACCAAAAAAAATGTTGCCAGTACCCGTTTTTTAGAGTAGTGGTGGTGCTTAAGAAATAAAGGAATGATGCAGAACACTTGGAGGTGCCTGCATTATAATCTCACCAACAAAATTGTAATGTGAAGTGACAAAAACTCACAGGGGTACCCTTTTAACACATGGTAAATCATCACCTGGGCTAACTTCTCCAGTTGCCCATGGTTATCCAAGAACCTAATGCTAAAGATGCTTGGTCACTCTGCCACCACTTTCTCCCACCCCCATGTTTTTTTTAACCAGTGAGGCTTCCCATTACAAATAATGGCCAATAGGGTAAGACAAAGCACCCATGGTTTTGTAGCCAATGGAGAGCACTGTAATGCATTTAACATGTGTGCAGGAACCTTGTAGTGACTGTAATATAGCCCAAGTGCAGATTTAGCAGAAATGGTCAATAGTTTAAATTACTTTTGCCGTGTTATATAAAACATACCATTTTTGGCTTAAAAAGCGCTCCTGTAATAGTTGACAATATTTTTCTTTTGGTTAACTGGACAGAAAGTAAGGTAGGATGATAGAATTCCCGTAGTACCACAAGAAAACCTACCATGAGAGGAAATGTGGAGGCTACAATTGCTGGCCTTTAATTTTGAAAATGCTAATTGCCTGGCTGGCATGCTAATGGTCTTGCCTCACAGTTTTGAGCCACTAAGCTGGAATAATTATGCAAAAACCCACTTCTGATTTTACTGATCTGCATATTTCTTTCTGGTCAGTGGCAGAGAAAGCTCTAAAGCCAGTGTGTTAGCAGTACAGCCAGTCAGCTCTTTTTTTTTTTCAAAGGAAGGTCAGCTATAGCAGTCCTACATTTCCCCTATGATAGATTTACTTTAAATATCTACAGTTCTCATAAGTTCCTGAAACTGCTATATTGATCCATATTTGTCATTAGAACTATGTTAAATAAATTGGCTTTTTTTAGTGGCCTTTGAGGCCAGGTGTCCTGGTACTCCCTCCACTTACCCACAACTTGCTGAGACAGTTGAGATCATTCTAATGTGGTTCAGTAACCCCACAAGTACGTTGCGTATATATACAAAATAAATACTTAAATATAGCTAATATAGCTATCAGATTCTAAAACCATAAATCGTAATGTGATTATGAAAACAATGAATAAAATAAGACATACATATTGTTAAATTGTTAAATAAAGAGTAAAAACAGTAAATTCTGATATAAAACACGATACATTTTTATAGACAGTACATCAATCTTTTCTGTTCATGACAAAAGCTCTAAAAAATGTCTGAAATGTCCAAATTTCCTATCACACATTATATTGGCACAAAAACAGCTTTATTTTGTAATAAAAAGAAAGACAAAGACAAAAAGAAAAAAAAGGTAAACATAATTGAATACAGAATTACAATAGATCTGCCTTTAAATGTAAAATATCAATACATAAAATATGGAATCTTGATGAATAGGTATACGAATGTTAAATGATGTGAGATCTATGATTGCAGGAAAGAAATGTATCAGAAAACAAAACATCTCTAGGATAAAAATGAAAAAGAGAAACTGTTGGAGAATTGGAAAAACGGTAAGAAATCGAATAAATAATGTGGACCAAATTCAGTCATTAAGAAGAGACCTGTCCGGGTATAGCAGGCAGCATGGGGCTTCATGGAGGCTTGCTTGAAAGTAAATACAAAGGGCTTCAGCTCGCCAGCACACGCTAATGGTCGACCTCTCTCTTGTCCTGAATGCATGCCTGTCCCAGTTACATGAGCTGGTTGCTATAGCAACTGAGCTCTGACTAATCATTTGCGCAATGACCTTTTTTCCCCCCTGAGAGAGAGAACGAGGGAGAGAGAGAGAGAGATAGAGCAGGAAGGAAAGAGGGAGGCGAGCTGTGGAGGTTACAAATAACGGTTACACTATGACAGAAATATTTCCTGTGGGAGGGGGAGCGAAAAAAAAAAGTTTTAGAGGATGAGGCCTGTGATTTTCACACACTGTAAATTGCAAGGGCATTTCAAAAGCGATGTTTTCTCATATATGGGAGGTTTTAATGGAAACGTGCACATGTTTTCTGTTTTATTCTGTAATTGGGAGAAGAGATTTCACTATTTTAACTCCTAGCTTGTCTATTTGTTATATCACCATGAAGACCAGCACTTGTTCTTCCATTGCTACAGTCTGCTGAATTGACATAAGCTGTTTGTCAGATCATTTGATATAGTTTAAGGGTGGTAACGGAATCTCATCGTAGGTGCAGAGTCTTCTCAAAGCCAGCAGTTATAGCTGCCTTCTCAAAATGTAGCTTCAGCATGCCATGGGAGCCTTAACTTGTTTAATCCTGACTTGGTGAAAAATTGAGAATGGGCTCCCCCCCCCCACACACACACCTCCAATACCAGAAGCCTCATCTATAAAAATGTTGCTCAAACACCAAACATTACACAGTGGGACTCCTAGTGGAGTTGTAACTGTGCTTCCCATTTCCAGACGCTAGAGTAATTGGGTGGACTCTCCAATGCATGATGGAGCCTACTTTTGAAATACCAGGCAAGCCAGTTGGCAGAAAGTCCCTGAGCCTCTATTAAAACATGGGGTTATATACCCATGAACCTAGAGACAGCTGTGAGACATGTAGGAGCAATCCAATGGCCCTTCCCTACCCTCCATAATACAGGTAATGAGGAACCAGATACCATCTAGAAAGGACATGTAGGAACAATCCAATGGTCCTTCTCAACCCTTCCCATGGCCCTTCCCTACCCTCCATAATACAGGTGATAAGGAACCAGATACCATCTACTAAAGACATGTAGGAGCAATCCAATGGCCCTTCAGCACCACTGCTGCTACAGCACTCATGAAAAATATTGCTTATTTCAAAGGGAAACATGATCGAGACATGTTTTCTAATCTCTTTGATCAGTGCTTCCCTTGACAGCAGGTGGTCTGCAGTCATCTTCTTCAACCTAAAGATATAAGATTAACACAACTGTCATCTTATGTCTATGGGCCGCTTTTCATTAAACATAGGTGCACTTTACTGATAAAATTTATGGCAGAACACTGTTTAATACATTTTGTAAACTGTTCTTGTCTCATTACATAACTATATACTGTTAAAGTCTGGACTATGCTATGAGAATTGTTTTGTAGGTTGTAGTGGCAGTCTGTCAACAACTTCCTATGCTACAGTTGGTGATGGAAAGTTCACAAAGACACAACATTCTAATATGTCTATTGTTCCAATTTGGTAACACAAGTTTACATTTTCACAGTGAGCAGAATAGATATATGACAGGTATAAGGTAATGAGATAATTATAATAATTAGTTGTTAATGTGATTATTTTTGGGCCATGTGATACCAGCAAGCTTTCACCAGTGCCAGAATCTCTAGTGTGACATGGTCCCTACAGTTCTACCTTACAGTATCAAATATGTAAAAAGTTGTAGCTTTAAAGAGGATCTGATACTTTTGATAGATCTTATTATTCATTATATTAATTATTACATTTATATTTAAATTACTATTATATACAGTGTCTTAAAAAGGTATTCATACCCCTTGAAATTTTCCACATTTGTCATGTTACAACCAAAAACGTATTTTATTGGGATTTTATGTGATAGACCAACGCAAAGTGGCACATAATTGTGAAGTAGAAGAAAAATGATAAATGGTTTTCAAAATTTTTTTCAAATAAATATCTGATAAGTGTAGCATGTATTTTTATTCAGTCCCCTTTACTCTGATACTCCTAACTAAAATCTAGTGGAAC
This sequence comes from Staurois parvus, assembly GCF_062004578.1. NCBI lineage: Eukaryota > Metazoa > Chordata > Amphibia > Anura > Ranidae > Staurois > Staurois parvus. The sequence continues at coordinate 7,510,882 of NW_028317864.1, forward strand.
CAATTGCCTTTAGAAGTCACCTAATTAGTAAATAGAGTCTACCTGTGTTTAATTAAATCTCAGTATAAATACAGCTGTTCTGAATATTTTTTCAAGGCACTGTAGCTACCTGTTTACGTACCTAAAGTTGTCCATTTCCATAGTTCCCTACCAGATACCCTGTCAGTTTTTCTGAATGTCTTTTACTTCCTCTCCGCTTTGCCTGACAAAGCCTTCATCTATTTTTCTTTTCAGGAGGTCAGACCCATCATTGTTTAAAGTGAAATTAAACCCAAAACAAAAAATTTTATATATTGCAGCTTACCAATCATTAGATGTGGTGGCTTCATCCATTTTCTTTTTTTTCCCCCTCTGTTTTCACCTGGTGATCTGGCCAGTAACACACCTCCTGTATTAGAGTGCCCCTACTCTAGATAAAGAAGCACAGGGGGCACCTTTGGACATGCAACATTGTTAGTCTGGGGGGAGGGGAGTGCTGGATGTACTAGCAGATTTAATTACACTAACAAATTTAAAAGAAAAAAATATAAATGAAAATAGCGGCAAAAGTGTGCACGTGTAATCAATTAACATAAGCTGCTAAACCTTTAAATAAAGGTTGCAATCATAAAACAAAAAAAGGTACCGCTATCAAATTAAATGTCCAAATCAGTGATAAATAAAACAGTGAAAATGCTTATCAATACCCCAAAAGGTCAGCAATTCTGGATTCCAATCATTAATCATCTTTAATGTGCTGGCCTCTTTAAAAAGATCATAATAGTGTATGGTACATTCCTTGTTTTTTGTTGTAAATACTATGATTCCCAAATACGAGGATACTTTTGAATTTTTTATACTATTGTTGTTTTATGAAGAATATGAATTTATGTTTTCGTATTAATAATATTTTTTAAGTATTGATCCGACAATTCGTTCACACGCTGGTAAGTGGGTATAAATTGCTGTGTTGTGAATGTAGTGACGTTCATCCTTCCACTCCGTGAAGATGTCGGATGATGAAACGCGTAGGGTTGAGTTTCAGACTAACGTCACTACGTTCTGTAAGAGGCTGTCGTCTCGGCTTTCTGTGATTTTAAACGAAATGTGTTTGTTGCTAGTGTCGGCTATGACACTGTTCCATGGGAGTGGATTACGATGAGTTTTTACAAATAAACGTGTCCGTACGGTATCACACGATCGTTTGCTTTGTTTTTCTTTACTGAGCCTGTGTACGAAGTTCTTGGAATTCAGTTTTGGAAGTTTTCACTGCTGAGTTTATAGATCTGCAGAGTATTGCTCCCAGAGAGCATAAATAAGTGTCTGGATATCTGAGTCTCCCTGATTTGCAATATACTATATCAACAAGCTGAGAGAGGAATAATTTGAAAAGCTGGTCACCGCTGAGTCTGCCTGCAGAGTATTGCTCCCAGAGCAAACAAGTGCAATTGCTGGTTTATAATTTAACCTCCCTAGTGGTCTGATTATGTCAGTATTTCTGTGCTCAAAGCGGTACTTTTTTTTGCATGGAAATATGTATTTTTTTATTGTAGACCTGTAATTTTTAGGAATAACTCACTGAAATCTGTCCGAACAAGAGTCTAGTAAACATCCCCGGGTATGTTAAAATTTGAAACACGAAATCATAAATTATAATTTAATAAATAATCATAAAAAATAATAATATAAGAAATTTAATTCAATAATATAATCAAACCAAAAACACTGAAATTTGAAATATAGCACTAAGTTTGCACATCACTGAGCAAAGTCGCAAAATCGTTTTCAGTATCTGATGATGAATTTCCCCACGAATCATTATCACTCAATTCTTCAAGTAGTTCTAATTTACTATCGCTGTTCTCTAGCTGGTCTAAAACAGCTTTTGACCTAAAGGGACGCTTTTTGGACGCCATGGACATTTCTCAGTTTCAAGGCAGAAAGAACAGTAAAAATGCAGGCAGGGCACAGGACAAAGCACTCGGGACAAAATGTATGTGGAATGGTTTGATACAGTAATGTTTTACTATGTGATTTTAGTGTATTTAGTGAATGTCACTTTTTGACATTTTTAAATTTCCCGCCAGTTCCATCCCTGTACGTCCTGACGTCGCAAGGAACGGAACCCGGAAGAGAGATGCCGGCATCGGCCGGAGGGCATTGACGGGGATGCTGCAGGGGGGACATCGCGGGAGCGAAGGACAAGGTAAGTGCACAAGAGATCCCGGAGCAACGCTGCAAGGTATTCCCGGGTGTAGCTTGGGGTTACCGCTTGTGGTGCTGAAACTTTACCCCGAGCTACACTCGGGAATACCTCCAGGGACGTTAACTGGCAATTTGCTCTGGTGAGTTTATTCATTTCTGTTGGTGGTGGATTTGCACAAATCTGTTCTTATGATGATGGACATTTTTCACTGTTGATGGAAAGAGAAAATTCTTAGAGACATTTTTTTTTGTCATTTAAAAAAATGTTTTCACTGTTTTATTTATCACTGTTTGATTTGGACATTTAATTTGATAGCCCTACCTTTTTTGTTTTATCCTAACAAATTTAAGTCAAGCTTTAGCTAATACTTTATAAGCAGACAGTTTTTTTCCTTTTTTGGGATACAGGTTACACATAAATATATAAACTTGATCATTTTAATCACCCCTGCCAGTGTTAAATGGTTTGTCTCATCCTTGCAACTGATATATTCTGCTGGAAAGCTTTTTCTTTTGAAAAACAGACATACCCTTGCAATTGTGCTGTCGGATGAGATTCATTCTTTGCTAACAAAAATCCCAATACGTGTAAATTAATTGGTTTACGTGAAAGTTATAGCGTTTATAAATGGCGGTATATATAATAGGATTTTTTTTTATTTTTTATGTTTACTAGTAATGACAGCAATCAGCGACTTACAGTGGGACTGTGGCGGATATTCTGACACTGGGGGGAACTGACTTGGTGTCACTGACATCAGTGACACCAATACAGTGATCAGTCCTAAAAAAAAGAAGCACTGACACTGTACTAATGGCACTGGGCAGGAAGGGGTTAGCATGAGGGGCATTCAAAGGGTTAACTGTGTGCTGGGATTGTTTTACTAGGGGTGGTGTAAGCACTGTAATCACACTGCTTTGGATGGCTGTGCTGTGCTTTGCTTTGGATGGCTGTGCTCTGCACAGCTATCAAAAGCAGTGTGCCTGATCTGACAGGGAGGAGAACTGTTAGTAAACAAAACAGTTCTCCTCCCCGTCGGAGATCCTCGGAAATCACAGGGCACTGACAAGTTATCACCAGCCAGGACCCGGTGATTGACAAGAGTGGCCGCGAATGGCGGCACGGATAGGGGTCACGCGCGCCCCCTACCCAGAAATGCAAAATCGTGTATATATATATACAGGATTTAGCGCACCGTGCCGCCCTGGAGAAAATGATACAGTTGTTCTATATGGTGACATGCCAAGAATTTATTCATGCAGACTTAATCTATGCCAAAAATTGTTGTGTAGCTCATATATAAGTGATAAGATGTGGGCAATCTAACTTTGGTCAGTAATAATACAGTATATCAAAAATAGCATATTAACTTAGAGGCATACATTTTGCCAAGATGATCATTTTAAGGAGCACATTTGCTACTAAGGCTAGCGTTTACCTTACCTCCTTTTAATCTGTATTCTGTTTGTACCAACATCCATGTCTGCAGCATTCACCAGGAACAGCATACAGGGTTCAGTAATCCTTTCTTTGAAAACATCTACCAGTTTGGACAAGTGTTTACAGTCAGCATTAAAAACAGAAGCCAGCTGTATTAATACATTTTAAAAATTACTATTACATCTTTTTTTTTCACAATCTAAGATTTGTTACAGAGCTCAATAAGCGGAAATAAATAGGTAATGTTGAGATTCAGAAAACCATAGCTCTATGTCCTATTTCTTTTAGTTCACTAGCAAACTTTTTTCTTCACCGTGATCTTATTAAATTTATTTTGTACTTATTTATAATTCAAGGTATGGTTTCTCACCAAAGGGAACCCTCTGTTAGCTTTTTAAGTTGGGATTGAGAGCAACTATCCACAATATACTCAACAGGGGATCAATCAGAAAGGAGTCTATAGCTGTGAATCTGGAACCATTTTCTGTGTTTGGCAAAACTTCCATTATGAGAAACTCAATTACACTTTACAAATATGTGGTGTGAAGTCAAATCGGTGCCAAATATCTTCAGCGTGAAATGCAACCACAGCATGCAATCTCCTCATACTTTGGCAGATGTGTAAATTTGGTCTCCTTACTTTGCCTTCTGAAATGCCAAGCTTGTGTACATCAGTAATTTGTTGGCATGAGGATTTAGATTATAATCCATGCTCTTCAAAATGCTTCAATGCAAAAAAAAAAAATGGAGGAAAAAAACAAACAAACAAGGATAAGCTCTGCCTTTCAGGGGTAAAAAATGGCTACAGCAGATGAGCATGGATGAGGACTCTTGCAGAGATCGTGCTGTTGACGTCCCCAAAAGGTGTAACCAACCAGTTGGTGATCATGCTCCTGGACTCATCCTTTAATATGCATAGACATGAGCATGAAATAGTGCAAGGACAAAGTATCTGGTTACTATACTCAAATGACTGGATTCACTCACAACCTATATAGCTATTTTGGGTAGGCACTTGCCATCTGGATGTAAAAAAACGTGCAATCATCTGGAATAATGAGAATATGAATGGGTGCCTTTATTTTCAAAGGAGAAATATTCAGGTTGTTCAACTTCCTTCAGAGCCATATCTACATGGAGTTTGCATGTTCTGTCAGTTCTTGAGGGATTCTCCTCTAGGTGCTCTGGTTTTTACCCACTGCCCAAAAGCTTAGTGGAAGATTACAGTATACAGAAAGAAACAATTACTTTTTGTTTTAGAAAGAGTGGAGAGTGATTTGAACACCTGTTAGGTTTTATTGCTGCCTGTGTCTGCATTAGAGAGATTTGCCCCCTCTATTTGTCCTTGTGACCGTTATCACTGCAAATGAAAGGAAATCCCAAATTTTGACTGGTCACCTGAACAGGAATAGAGGGAAAATCTTCCAATGGTAACACTAGTTCTGGTGACTACCAGAGGGATTTTTCCTCATTCCTTCTGTGGGTATGGGACAGTAAGTGAAGAGAGCCCCCTACTCTATCCAAAATGAAAACAAAAACGTTTTTCCTTCAGTTCTACTTTAACTGGCTTCATACAAAACTGACCATAATGAATATATCATTGTGGAAGTGACATTAACATACAGTACAAGCTCCTCTGTGATTAAGATTATTCTAAATAGTTTTATAGAGTATGAAAAAATGAAAATATATACATCCAAGAAATAAAGCCTTCATTGTAAGTCTATCAGTGCAACATGAATTCTAATCTAAATGGAAACGCTCAAAACTACCTTGGATTTTTTTTAATCATTATTAGGCTTGGCAAGGGAAATGAAGGAATTGTGTAAGTACCACCACTGGAGATTCTAGCCATGGGCAGCATAATTGGCATTGCATCAATTACGCTTGGGTAGGTCAAAGTGAATTTGGTCTGGTCTATAATGTACTGTAATAACAAGGCTCAAATACTTGTGTTAGTCTTCAAATTGTCTGTGACTCTGTGAAGCCCCTTAAATCCTATCCTGTATTTCTGTTCAAGTTGAGATTAAAGTATATCTAAATCCACAACCTTTCTTTTATTTTGTATAGAGAAGGGGCGAGTTGAAACTGATGTCAGCTTTTTTTATTTGTCATCTATCTGATTAGGGAGATTTCCTTTCACTTCCTGGGCTGTAGAATCAACAGGAAATGAGAGGTTATGTGAGGGAAGTTCCTTCTTAGACAGTTGTCTATGGAACAAGTGTCCCCATTAAAAGATTTCCCCTTTATTCCTGTTTTGATCTCCACTTACCCTCGCTTTTTTCCAGGTGACATTGGTGATGAGAATAAAAAAGAGAGAACCTTCCTAACTGTAATGCAGACAGCAACAAAATGTGACAATGGTTTTATCCCCTCGCCACCCTGTCCAAATAAAAAATATTTTTGTAGTACTAAGCTTTGCCTCCTGCCATTCTGCTGTGAAATGCCAGCACTTCAGTGGTAGATGCTCTGGATGGTGACAGCTAAATGACAGGGGTAATGCACAAGAAGGAGTTACTTTCAAATTAGCAGACATTAAGGCCCCATGTAAATGCTAACCCTAGGATTTGTGGGGCTCCACAGGTACACAGGGATCAGTTTAAACACTAATGCCAGCCTCAGGGGCGTCCCTAGGGTTGGTGTCACTTGGTGTGAGTATACTTGGTGACATCCCCTCCAAAGATCCCCATAGAATGGATCGGATCTGCGGGTTGAGCATAATGGATCGGACTCCGATCCATTATGCTCCCCAATCCGCAGATCCAATCCATCCTGCGGGGATCGATGGCTTTCTTTACAACTTACCTTTTCGTGGAGCGGGTCCGGTGTCACCCCGTATAGGTTGCATTCCGACGAGCCCCGCAGGATGGTTTGGATCTGTGGATTGAGCATAATGGATCGGAGTCTGATCCATTATGCTCCCCAATACACAGATCCGATCCATCCTGCGGGGATCGTCGGCATTCAACCAATACGGGGTGACACCGGACCTGAACCACAAAAAGGTAAGTTGTAAAGAAAGCCGATGATCCCCACAGGATGGATCCGATCCATCCTGTGAGGATCGTCGGCTTGCTTTACAACTTACCTTTTCGTGGAGTGGGTCCGGTGTCACCCCATGCAGTAGGTGTCACCCGGTGCGTCGTGCACCTCCCACACCTGCCTCGGGACGCCACTGCCCAGCCTTACATGGATCCAAATTCAAAAGGTTCAGCAGGGATTGGCCAAATTTCGATCATTGTATGGACACTGGTTGTACAGAAGTCGATCTATCTATCGACTTCTGTATGACTACCCTGTTGTTTTTTACAATTGAGCAGTGCAACACTGATCATTGTGCCCTGATGGCAGGGAAGGCTCCCTGTCGTTAAAACACAATAGCACAGCGGGAGTGATTCTCCCATCCACCTTGAATGTGTGGATGGGGGAACTAGAACATTTTCTTTATATTCAGCCAACTGGTTTAACAAAAAAAGTATAATGTATGGCCTGCCTAACACAGGTTCTTCAGTACTGTTTATCTTGCCAGAGCATGTTTGTTTTAATTCAGGCATGAACACATGCTTCCCCCAACAACCATATATGATCAACCCCCCCCCCCCCCCAGCAGTCCCATCATAAAAACAGTTAACACAATGGAATAGAAAGGGTCTTTGCAGTTATGCAATAGCACACTTATGATATGTTAGTCCTGGAGTGTGTCATGTTGGTCCTTGATAACAAAACATCTTGCTCCTTTCCTCATCTTTTACCCCCCTAATTACAATCCCATAAATGTCAGGTGTTATAAAAAAAAGATATTTTTTTTATTTACTGGTTTGTGTCATACTGGAGGGTTTGTAAGCATAGGTATAGCACAAAGAATTTTCTGTCATTCATGACTGCATGGGTAGAATGGTGGCAAAGTGGTTAGCACTTTTGCTTTGCTGCTTTGTGTCTTGGGTTAACATTATGTGCAAGAGGTTTGTATGAGCTCCCTCATTTTTTGAGAGTATAATTCAAGTGCTATATACATACTTACATCTGGCCAAATTGGTCCTTGAGTGTGTATAAATCATGTGCACTGTACTATGCACACTACAAGTCCTATAGCTCCTAGTCCAACTCAGGGTGGCTATGCTCCTACATACAGTGGGACCATGGAGATTGAACGTAGTTACTCTCTATCAGTAGGTTGGATCACAGCAGTAAAAAAAAAAAAAAAAAAAAAAGGAAGGCTGAGAGTAATAGAATGTACTTTTTAAATGACATACATAAATATATATTTTTAAAGAGTTATTGTGACATTGGGGTTAGAAGTTAGGGTATGTATGATAATTGTTTTGCTTAAACTGATTGTAAACATTTGTTTTTCTTTAACAGCTTCCTGACCGCCTTATAGCAGAAATACTGCTACAGGGCAGCATGGGTGCACAAAATCACGTATATATACGTGATTTTGCATTTCTGGGTAAGGGACACGCACGTGCCCTACCTGTGCCGCCCATGGCCATGGCTGTCAATCACCAGGTCCCGGATGGGGATGGGGAGGAGAACTGTTTTGTTTATTAACAGTTCTCCTCCGTCAGCTCCAAAGCAATGTGCTTACAGTGAAGCACACAGACACCGCCCCCTAGTAAAACACACCCAGCACACAGTTAACCCTTTGATCACTCCTCATGTTAACCCCTCCCTGCCCAGTGCCATTAGTACAGTGTCCGTGCTTTTTTTTAACACTGATCGCTGTATTGATGTCACTGGGGATGTCAGTGACACCAAGTCAGTTCCCCTCCAGTGTCAGAATGTCCGCCGCAGTCCCGCTATAAGTCACTGATCACTGATATTACTAGTAAAAAAAAAAAATAAATCCCAGTATATATACCGTGATTTGTAAACGCTGTAACTTTCACGTAAACCAATTAATTTACACGTATTGGGATTTTTTTTAGCAAAGACATGTCGCAGAATACATTTTGGCCTAAATTTATGACAAAATTTGATTTTTAAAATTTTTTTACTGGGCATGTTTAATAGCAAAAAGTAAAACATACTGTTCTGTTTTTTTCAAAATTGTCGGTCATTTTTTGTTATAGCGCAAAAAAGTTTAAACACACAGGCAATCAAATACGACTGAAAGAAAGCTCAATTCGTGGGAAGAAAAGGACGTAAATTTAATTTGGATGCAGCGTTGCGTGACCACACAATTGTCAGTTAAAATAACGCAGCGCCATAACACAAAATATGGCCTGGTCAGGAAGGGGAGTAAATCCTCAGGATGGCAAGTGGTTAAAAATAGCAAATATGTCATACTTATCCGATCATCCTCCTCTTCTTTGGTCCCCTGCCAGTGCTCCTGTCCACCTTAGCAATGGGGTCACTCATGTGTGTTCACTCCCACACACAGTGGTTTAGCCTTGCCCCTCCCCCCCCACTCCCTCCTCACTGGCTGTGATTGGCAGTAGCAGGAGCCAATGACTCCTGCTGCTGTGTCTGAGCCAATGAGGAGAGAGGACCAAGAGAGCCTCTGCTCTTGTGCACATCGCTTGATCAAGATCTGGCAAAGGTGAGTTTAATGGGGGCTGGGGAGAAGCTACACTCAGAAGGTTTTTTTACCATCATATACAGAATACATGAAGGTATAAAAACTGCTTTTACAATGACTTTAAAATCGCACACCAAACAATTTAGTATCATATCCTTGGAGCTGAACACCAACATACTGCTAAATAAGTACTTAAGTAAATAAAAAAAACATCCAGTAGTTTGTTTAGTATCAGACACTCTAACATGACCCTCTTCATTGGGTGCTCCCCAAGATTTCCCTATGTTTGTGATAAAAATCAAATCTATCCTAAGAGATAATCAACAAAAGCAGGTGATTTTACCCAGAAAGGTTCAGAAGCATTTTGTACCATATGGAGAACTTTCTGCCTTCTGGAAGTGTTATGTAGGAAGATATTTACCATCACACAAACATCCAAGTGGGTTAAAGAAAGCTGGCAGTATAGATGTGTTTTTCTCCTCTCTTTCACATGCCGATATTGCTTAGCTTAACACATCTTAAAACCCCAAGGTTGACAGCTCCAGCCCCTGCCAGCAGCTTCCTGGCAACTCTATCGCTCTGCTAGCGAACATGAAAGGGCGGGAGTGCAAAACTATATCTGTAGAAACAGAGAACACAGCTGCCTTCCCATCTCAGGGCCAGACCCTCTACAGCCACTGAGATCTGCTCTGAGCTTGGAAATTCAGAATTAGATCTGCAGGGAGGATAACGAAGCAACTGACAAGCACATCAACGAGCCAGTGTCCGTGCTTCAAGCCCGACAACTGGAGAGACAAGCCATCTATGTTACGCTTTTAATTCATTTCTACAGTTCCGGCTCAGTTTACGGAGTGTCACCTAATTATTTCAACATTAGAAAGTGGAGAAAGCCTGCTGATATAGATACCATCTATCCTGAATGTGCTAAGAGCAATTAAGACAGCTGCCCAATTAACACTGCTAAGAGTAGAAAAAAATGAGGACAGATTTAATTTTGTTTGCATTCTTTTTGTTTTTGCATGATATGTGTATAGGGCTGGGAACAAAATGATTTAAATGTATTGATCACTTTTTAATAAAGTACCCCAGTGTAATGAAGTGGAGATTTTGCTTGAAAAAAAAAAACAGTTTCACTAAATACAGCCAATCAACACTGTGCAAATTAACACTCAGGGCACACACTTTAAATAAATGTGTGCAGCATTATAGTTACCTTACAAGAATCCAATTCATTCAGAAGAAAACTCTGTCATGATAGACAACATTTTTGTAAATCAGCACTGGAAAGTGCTTTGTAAAAGGAACATCCTGTAATGGAGGCCTGTCACCAGAGCTGGCTGCCTATGTGTTGGATGACCGATCACCTAACTATCCACTTGTACTTCTGAGTAAGCAGCACTGATGTCACTGCTACTGAAACTGCAGATTTTCTGTACCATTATCTGGCCCTTCTCTTTTCCACTCTACCCAATGGCAATCTGTCTTCCTGTAATTATATACGATGCCTTGAAAAAGTCTTCATTCCCCTTGAAATTTTCCACATTTTGTCATGTTACAACCATAAACGTAAATTTATTTTGTTGGGATTTTATGTGATAGACCAACACAAAGTGGCACATACAATTGCAAGAAAAAGTATGTGAACCCCCATACAAATGCACACCACACTTTTCACATATTTATTTGTAAAAATTTTGAAAACCATTTATCATTTTCCTTCCACTTCACAATTACAGTTGCAAGAAAAAGTATGTGAACCCCTTGGGATTACGTGGAGTTTTGAATGAATTGGGCATAAAATGTGTTCTGAACGTCATCTAAGTCACAACAATAGAAGAACACAGTCTGCTGAACATAATACTACACAAACATTAGATGTTGCCATGGTTTAATTGCACATAACATGTAAACATTCACAGTGCAGGGAGGAAAATGTATGTGAGGCCCTAGCTTAATGACTTCTCCCAGAGCTAATTGGAGCCAGGAGTGAGCCAACCTTGACTCCAATCAGTGTGATGATATTGGATGTGTTGCTGACAGCTGTCCTGCCCTTAAAAAACACACACCTGTTTTGGGTTTACTGGTTTCAAGAAGCACTGTCTGATGTGAACCATGCCTCGCAGAAAAGAGCTCTCAGAAGACCTACGATCAAGAATTGTTGACTTGCATGAAGCTGGAAAAGGGTTACAAAAGTATCTCTAAAAGCCTTGATGTTCATGTGTCCACGGTAAAACAGACTGTCTTCAAATGGAGAAAGTTTAGCACTGTTGCTACTCTCCCTAGTCATGGTCGTCCTGTAAAAATGACTGCAAGAGCACAGCGCAAAATGCTGCATGAGGTAAAGAAGAATCCCAGAGTGTCAGCTAAAGACCTACAGAAATCTCTGGCACATGCTAACATTTTTGTTGACACATCTACAATAAGGAAAACATTAAACAAGAATGGAGTACATGGGAGGACACCACGGAGGAAGCCATTGCTGTCCAAAAAGAATATTGCAGCACATTTGAAGTTTGCAAAAGAGCACCTGGATGTTCCACAGCACTACTGGCAAAATATACTGTGGACAGATGAAACCAAGATTGAGTTGTTTGGGAAGAACACACAACACTATGTGTGGAGAAAAAAACGCACAGCACACCAACATCAAAACCTCATCCCCACTGTAAAACATGGCGGAGGAAGCATCATGCTTTGGGGCTGCTTTGCTGCCTCAGGGCCTGGACGGATTGTTGCCATTGATGGGAAAATGAATTCCAGAGTTTATCAAGACATTTTGCAGTAAAACGTACGACCATCTGTCCGCCAACTGAAGCTCCGCAGAGGATGGGTGATGCAACAAGACAATGACCCAAAGCATACAAGTAATTCAACAAAACAATGGCTGCAACAGCACAGAATACGCCTTCTGGAGTGGCCCAGTCAGTCCTGACCTCAACCCGATTGAAATGCTTTGGCATGACCTTAGGAGAGCGATTCACACCAGACATCCCAAGAATATTGCTACACTGAAACTGTTTTGTGAAGAGGAGTGGTCCAAAATTACTCCAGATCGTTGTGCAGGTCTGATCTGCAACTACAGGAAACGTTTGGTTGAGGTTATTGCTGCCAAAGGAGGGTCAACCAGTTATTAAGTCCAAAGGTTCACATACTTTTTTCTACCTGCACTGTGAATGTTTACATGTTATGTGCAATTAAACCATGGCAACATCTAATGTTTGTGTAGTATTATGTTCAGCAGACTGTGTTCTTCTATTGTTGTGACTTAGATGACGTTCAGAACACATTTTATGCCCAATTCATTCAAAACTCCACGTAATCCCAAGGGGTTCACATACTTTTTCTTGCAACTGTAATTGTGAAGTGGAAGGAAAATGATAAATGGTTTTCAAAATTTTTACAAATAAATATGTGAAAAGTGTGGTGTGCATTTGTATTCAGCCACCCTGAGTCAATACTTTGTAGAACCACCTTTTGCTGCAATTACAGCTGCAAGTCTTTTTGGGGATGATTCTACCAGCTTTGCACATCTAGAGAGAGACATGTTTGCCCATTCTTCTTTGCAAAATAGCTCAAGCTCTGTCAGATTGGATGGAGAGTGTCTGTGAACAGCAATTTTCAACTCTTGCCACAGATTCTCAATTGGATTTAGGTCTGGACTTTGACTGGGCCATTCTAACACATGGATATGATTTGATCTAAACCATTCCATTGTAGCTCTGGCTGTATGTTTAGGGTCGTTGTCCTGCTGGAAGGTGAACCTCTACCCCGGTCTCAAGTCTTTTGCAGACTCTAACAGGTTTTCTTCTAAGATTGCCCTGTATTTGGCTCCATCCATCTTCCCGTCAACTCTGACCAGCTTCCTTGTCCCTGCTAAAGAAAAGCATGATGCTGCCACTACCATGTTTCACAATGGGGATGTGCAGTTAGTTTTCTGCCATACATAGTGTTTTGCTTTAAGTACAAAAAGTTAAATTTTGGTCTCATCTGACCAGAGCACGTTCTTCCACATGTTTGCTGTGTCCCCCACATGGCTTCTCCCAAACTTCAAACAGGACTTCTTATGGCTTTCTTTCAACAATGGCTTTCTTCTTGCCACTCTTCCATAAAGGCCAGATTTGTGGAGTGCATGACTAATAGTTGTCCTGTGGACAGATTCTCCCACCGGAGCTGTGGATCTCTGCAGCTCCTCCAGACTTACCATGGGCCTTTTGGCTGCTTCTCTGAGTAGTGCTCTCCTTGCCCAGCCTGTCAGTTTAGGTGGATGGCCATGTCTTGGTAGGTTTGCAGTTGTGCCATACTCTTTCCATTTTTGGATGATGGATAGAACAGTGCTCCATGAGATGTTCAAAGCTTGGGATATTTTTTATAACTTAACCCTGCTTTAAACCTCTCCACAACTTTATCCCTGGCCTGTCTGGTGTGTTCCGTGGCCTTCATGATGCTGTTTGTTCACTAATGTTCTCTAGCAAACCTATGTGGGCTTCACAGAACAGCTGTATTTATACGGAGATTAAATCACACACAGGTGGACTCTATTTACTAATTAGGTAACTTTTGAAGGCAATTTGTTCCACTAGATTTTAGGGGTATCAGAGTAAAGGGGGCTGAATACAAATGCAGGCTGCACTTTTCAGATATTTGTAAAAAAAAAATCTTTAAAACCATTTATCACTTTCCTACCTCTTCACAATTATGTGCCACTTTGTGTTGGTCTATCACATAAAATCCTAAAATAAAACATTAAAATTTTTGGTTGTAACATGATAAAATGTGGAAAATTTTAAGTGGTATGAATACTTTTTCAATGCACTGTATGTAAGTGGTGGCAGCCATATTTGTAAATTAAATATACAGGCTCTGCTTCCTGCTTTGAAGTGCTACATACTGTGATTGTTGTGATTTATGGCTCCTTCTATATGTTGACTACTTGAAAATAGTGCACTCCCTTATCTCAGCAGTTCTGCAGTCATTGTATTAGTCAAGCTATCCTGCCTCTATTGGCTAATCTCTAAATATATACATACAGTAAAATAAAAATGGAAAAAGAAGTTTGTTAAAATGTTGTTACAGTAAAAATATCTTTAAAGGGTCAGTTCACACCACAAAAACGCACTCTGGATGCATTCCGGATATGTTTTTGATTACAGTTCACACCGCACTTTGTTCCGGTGCAGCTTTGATGCAGTTTGCCATGTTCCAATACAGTTCTGTGCAGAAAAAATGAAACATGTTCTACTTTTTTTCTGCACTAGAAACTGACTGGTACTGACTGCACTGGTGTGAACTAGGGCCACTGGAATACATGAAAAACACTGTTCATGCATTTTTGATGCAGAAAAAAAATTGCACTGGACTGCATCTAATGTGAACTAGCCCTAAATCAGAACTACACTGCATCTGAGCACCACATACCAAAAATGCTATATAATTAATTTCTAATATGCAAAACAAACTCACTTATCCATTCATGTCTCCAAGGCTTTATTGTGCTGAGAAATCAGTTTGAAAAACAGCCCCCTAGCATTTCTTGGCCATGTTGAATCATGTCAGATGATTCATATAGCATGTACTTCCTGGAATCCATCTGCCCTTAGCTCAGGCATGCAGACAGGCTGGTGTGCTTAGCTGATAAAGCCCCTCCTCCCCTCCCAAAGACTCCTGGGATGTATGACATCATTTGCCAAGGCTTTTCTTGGTTTTTAGGCTTTTTTTTATATTTTAACCTGGTGATCCTACAAATAACACACTACTGTGTTTTGTCACCCAGACTGGACTTCAAAGAGGGCTTCTCTTCATCACTATGACATGTGGAGTGGGGGATTATCAGTTTACAAAAGGAAGATAAAAAATGTTTCAGCTCACATGAAGTGACAAGGGCATTTTATTTCTGGAAGGATCAACAGATATTTTCTGCACTTGCTGAAAATGTTCGTAGCCTAAAAATAAAAACTAATGCATTCACTCCTTGTAAGCTGCAATATATTATATTTTTGTACTCAGGTTTAGATATTCTTTTTTATCATTTATTTTTTAATAGATAAAAAAAGTGGTAGGGAGGGAAGGATAAGGTACAAACTTACGTATTTAGTATAACAAATAATTACTGATATAAGACTGGTCACCTGCTGATTGATAGTTGGCATTACCTTTACTTACTGTAAGGGGTAGGTTTAGATATTCTTTAACAGGAAAGTTGCAAACAATGTCAGCTAATGCATGTTTGTGCTTTGTATTGCTAAACAGCTGTGCTTTACTGCTCCTTGTCACAATGTATATGTATGGACCTTAAGGCTAGGTTCATATTTGTGCGGGTGGTGCTGCTGCGGATCCGTACAAAAATCTGTGCAACTGCACCACCCACACAGAGAAATGCGGACCCGTGGGCAGATGCCATTAGTTCTAATGGCACGTCACCGGCACTGGAAAACGCAACTGTACTGGGAACCGAGGTTCCCGTGCGGGCTGCGTTTTCGGAAGAAGTGCAGGGTCTTCTTCCCTGTGTGTCACGGGGCACGAAAGTCCATTCAAATGAATGGGCTCTCGTGCCTGCGCAAAATGCGGCCTGCACAGCTGCATATATGTGAACCGGGGCTAAGACCTAATGAAAACAAGGTACACCTGAAGTGACTAATATTTTAATAGTGGTTAAGCAAGGCAGGATAGTGACAGCAGTAAAAAAAAAATCATGCCTCCCTATATTTGACTGCCTTATCACTAACCTTAAAAAAGCATGTGGATAATAGGTGTCACTACACCTGACATGCCTATCCTTGTTTCATATCAGTGATTCTCAGGGCTTTTTTTCAGCTGGAACTTGGTGGAACTCAGATCCGCCACCTCCAGCTAAGGCCCTTTGCTCCCTGCTCACCACTATCACTTTTGACTTCTGTGTTTACAAGTGACAGCTTGTCTTCTGGAGGCTCCCATAGATCTGATCTCCTGAGTGGCTCCAATTGAGTGCAGTACAGAGACACGTGAGATGCAGGTGCTTGGGGTGCAGTGTGGTCATGGGCGGGAGAGGGACGTAACATAGTGGGTTGCACCCTCTGTGATCTCCATTTTTCCTGGTGCCCTGATGCCTTTGCCCCCACTGGGTAATCTTCCTGCAGGTGAAACTGCCTACAGTGTTCAGGATATTAGATATTAGAGTTGGCTGGGTGCTTCAGCTTAATACAGCAACAAAAGTAAGACAAACTGAATATGGAGGAGCTTTTAAGGAGGAGGGAGAAGATAAGGGCAGTGGAGGGGGACTTTTGTACAGAGGTCAAAGCTAAGGAGGGTGAGTTGGTTGTGGGGCATGGTTGAGTTCCTGCACCTATTCTCTGAGAAAATACCCTGCTGACTCTTTAAGTAGAGATAAACGAACTGAGAAATCAACCCTAAACATGCACTTCTTAACGAAATGGCGCACACATGCACAGTACAGCCACCATAGAGGGGACTTGGCAGAAGCAGAGAGGCTCAGGGCCCAGACAACCACTGAAGGCAGGCCACTGAAGCACTGAATTATAAAAACTGGAGCGATCACCCCTTTCTACCACCAGTAGTGTTACCGAATGTGTAGTGCCTGGATACCAGTGGATTAGAATCTTAGGGGAAACCAAACTGTATGCACCAGGCTTCCTATACAACATGAGGTTTAAAAGCCTTATTTACTGTAGCTGAGGTCCAGCAAGGCCCTGTTATCTCCCCCCCCCCAAGAACATCAGGGGACAGAGGGGCAGAATCCAGGGAGCATGCTGCCCCTGCCAGTCTTTGCCCCACCAGCAAGCATACCCCTTGTGGCTCTAGACCTGTAAACACTCTGCAGCTGGACACAATGCATCATAGGTTCCAAAGTGAGCTTCTAATGCAGAGTCCAGTGCCAAAGAACTCATTACAAGTTGGACCTGCTTCTTCTTCCCAGTGAGATCCAGGCAGGAACGGGTTTTTGTCCTCTCAGAGGAGAGAAGACATCCCTTCTCTTAAGACACTAGCAAAATATCTTGGAGTACATGATCTATTTCAATTATTTCTTGCTAATAAAACTGAGCATGCTGGGAGTAGAAGGGGTTAAACTGGTCTGTCCTTACAGCTTGGTTTTGCCAGTGTCCAACCTCGTGAAGGCAGCAGCATAACTCAGTGTAAAAGAATGATTCCATCCTGTGCCCAGTAATGTGCGATTAAGAAATATATATCAAATAGATGTATATACATACACACCATAGTTGCCAACATTTTAAAAACATTTCCAGGGACACTTTTTGCTGTGCATGCAGCTGGCTACTATAGGTGGAGAATTAAGGTTATTAGGGGGTGCAGCATTCATTTAAAATGTGCTTGGTTCTAACACAAGCATATTGTCAAGCTGAAGTTTAGCTTAAAAAAAAAATCTCTATAGATTTAGCGGATAAAATAAAGGTAAATAAAGCACCACATGGCTTACACCCATAGGTCCTAGAAGAGCTCCATTATTTGTAAGCCATTGCTTCTACGTTTTGGACACTTTTTAATGAATTGTATAATACCAATAGATTGGCATTAAGGCCAATGTGGTGCTTATACTTAAAAAGTCCTTACCTAGTAACTACAGACCGACCACACAGAAGTACCACAAAGAAGAGTCTTTTCTGAAAAATAATATTTTAAGCGCTTGTCAGCATGGATTAATGAAAAACCAAAGTTGTCAAACAAATATGATCTCTTTTTATGAGGAAGTTAGCAAAAACTTAGACAAAGGAGTGGCTATGGATATAATATACTTGGATTTTGCAAAAGCGTTTGACATAGTTCCCCACACACACAGCTAATGTATAAGTAGAAGTCTACAGACTTAGAAATTTCAGTTTGTAAAAAGATAGAAAACTGACTAAAATACTGTATTCATAGTGATTCATGATTCATACTCTGAATGGTCTAAAGGTTAATAAAGCACCTGTACCAGATGGCTTACAGCCACGTATCCTGAAAGAGTTGACCTGTGCGATTTCAAAGCCATTGTTTCTCATTTTTATATGGAAATGAATGACTGGTTCAGTATCACTAGACTGGTGCAGGTCCAGTGTGGTGCCTATATTTAAATAGGGATCAAAGTCTTTACCATATAACTACAAACTTGTTAGTTTACCTTCTATAGCTGGGAACATACTTAAGAGTTTGATAAGAAAAACATAGAAGAGTTTTTTCTAGAAATAATACTATAAGTAATAGACAGCATTGATTCACAAAAGACTGAAGCTGTCAAACTCTTCATGAGGAAATAAAAGGAAAAAAAAAAGAAAAGAGTGGCTGTGGATATAGTATACTTGGACTTTGCAAACATGTTTAGAAATCTGGCTAAAAGTTCGTAGTCAGAGAGTAGTGGTTAATGATTCATAATCTGAATGGTCAAAGGTTATTAGTGGTGTACCCCAAGGTTCAGTGTTGGGACCCTTACTTTTAACCTATTTATAAATTATATAGTGTTTGGGATTCAAAGCACCATTTCAGAGCTTGCGAATGATGCACTGTTTAATTGAGCAATTGTGGCAAATTGGGTTTATTGTTGATAAATGTAAAGTTATGCATAAGGGGCTAAAAACATGCATGCATCATACATACTAGGAGGAGAACAGCTGGGGGACTCAATGGTTGAGAAGAATCTGGGTGTTTTGGCAGATCAAAAAAATGAACATGCAATGCCAAACTGCGGTTTCTAAAGCTAGCAAAATGCTTTCTTGTATTAAAAGAGGCATAGACTTCAGAAAAAGAGAGCCATCATTTTGCCCCTGTACACATCATTAGTAATACCTCATCTAGAATATGCACTTCAGTTTTGGGCACCTGTTCACAAAAAGCATATCGGAGAACTGGAGAGAGTCCAGAGAAGGGCAACCAAACTGATAAGAGGCATGGAGGAGCTCAGTTATGAGGAAAGATTAGAGGAACTAAATGTATTCCCTATGCAGAAGAGGCAACTATTGGGAATATGATCACCATACAAAAAAATATAAGTGGTCCATTTAGTGAACTTAGTGTTGAATCATTCACTTTCGGGTCATTACAGAGGACAAGGGGGCACTCTATGTCTGGAGGAAAAGAGATTTAACCTCCACATACAGAAAGGTTCCATCACAATTAAAAAGTTCTGCCCAGCTCAGTAGAGTGTTTTAAAAAAGAGATACTGGATACTAATATTTGTAGGTAAAGGTATGCAGTAGGTATAGGGGATTGCCTCTTGGGGGATCAGGAAGGAATTTTTTCCCCACTGCACCAAATTGGATCATGCTTTATTGGGGTGAAGGGGGGTTTGGAGAGTTTTCTAATTTTTTCTATTGGACTTGTGTATCTATGTAGTGAGCTAACTTGCCAGTAATGAA
This sequence comes from Staurois parvus, assembly GCF_062004578.1. NCBI lineage: Eukaryota > Metazoa > Chordata > Amphibia > Anura > Ranidae > Staurois > Staurois parvus. The sequence goes on from NW_028317864.1 coordinate 7,530,368, forward strand.
AGATATCACAGGCAGCTGGATTCTGTGGAAATCTTCTGTGCATTGGTTAACAGCTTTGGGCCTTCTGTGAAGCTGCTATGAGTTTCTGATGTGGACCTTTCATTGCTTCTCCTGCCTGTAACACAATATAGGAATTCGGGAGAAAATCTTGAATCTCATCAGGCTCTCCCTCATTTACAGATCCCCCCCCCCCTCCCCAGAATGCCTCTGTCTCCAATGTCCCCCCCCCCCCTCAGCACTCCTAGCAAACCTCTGTACTCTCCAGCATACTCCTGCTACCAATGCCCTCCACTACCACTACCAGACCTCTATATCTCCCAGCACACCTCTGCCTCCAATCTCCACCAGCACATCACTGTCTGCAATGCCCCCAAAAACATTCAAAATTCTCCTCCTTTCCAGCACACCTCTGCATCAAATTCTCCCCCACCAGCATACCTCTGTCTCCAATGTCCCCCAGCACAATTCTCTCTCCAGTGCCCCTACCCCAGTACACCTTTGTTTCCAAAGTCTCCCTCAACACACATCCACTTCCAGTGTGTCCCTAGCACACTTCTGCCTCCAGTGTCTTCCCCCCCCCCCCCCCCAGTGCACCTGCACCTTCAACGCTCTCCCCAGCAAACCTCTGCCTCCAGTACCCCCACCCCACCAGTACACCTCTGCCACCTCTGTCTCAAATACCCCCTCCCCCTTCCCAGCACCTCTGTTTCCAATTCCCTCCTTCCCCAGCACACCTCTGCCTCCAATGCCCCCCCCCAGCAAACTTCTGTCTCCAATCCGCTCACCAAAACACCTCTGTCTGTAATTCCCCCTTCCCTTCTCCAACACACGTCTGCCTCCAATCCGGCCCCCTCACCAAAGCACAACTCTGCCTCCAATCCCCCCTTCCAATCACCATACTTCGCAAAAGAGTAGAACTATCCCGGAAAATCAGGGACAGTTGGCAAGTATCTATACACACATCCATGAGTATAAGACCAATTGTTATTTTAAAGGCATGATCACTTTTGAATGTATTTTTGTTTTTTTAACTAGGTATTAGTATATTTATTTTCCCTGTGTCATTTGTTTGCCTTTCCTTGTGCTCCTAGATTGTAAGTTCCGAGGAGCAGGGCCCTCCTTTCCCTCTTGTATTGAACTGTATTGTTGCTGTATTGCCTCCCGTTATATTGTAAAGCGCTGAGCAAACTGTTGGCACTATATAAATCCTGTATAATAATAATAATAATGGACTCATGTGTTGTAGCTGTAGTTTGTAGTGTCATGGCTGATCTATTCTCCTATGTCCATGTGTTCTTTCACCTAGCTTGTCTCTTTTCAGCAGAGGGACAAGCAACTTCTTGTTCCAAGTCATATGCATGCATAACCATTTCTCTGTGCTGCATCACAAATGAGTGAAAGCTAATTTTATCAAACGGCATGGTAGACACTGCCAAATGTTTTCAATTGCAACAGCACAAGACTGACAGACCCAAGGATTGTGGGATATATAGTTTCTTCACAGGAAGTGTTGGTTCTTGGAGTACTGACAGATGTCAAGCATTAACCTATGCAGTATGCCTCATGTTTCAACATAAATTTCTGACACAGGAATGTGATGATTCACTCTACTATAGGCTGTGCGTAACGATCAACAAACATGATCAATAGACATGTTGTGAAAAACACAAGGTGCATATGGGATGGGTTATAATGCCGTTAAAAATGCATAAACAAAAAAAAGTGTTTTTAATAGAAAGATAAAATGATTTTAGCTGAGTTATTTTATCTATATCTATATATATATATATATATATATATATATATATATATATATATATATAAAGGCATACCTTGGAAATATTATCAGGGCTTAAAGTGTTACTAAACCCACATTAGTAAAATCAGTCTGTATATGCAGCAAAGCATGCTTGTTATAGTCACTGTGGAACCTAACGGGTTAAAACTTTGCATTGTGTAAAAATGCTGTTTGATCCTGACTTCTCTGAACCTGCCCTTCTTCCAGTACCCCCCTCTTATCTCCTGGTAAGACATATCATGTGGAGTCACTCTGCACATGCTCAGTTTGGTGTATATTGCTAGAGAGGTTTTTTTTTTTGGGAGAGTGCATAGAATCAGCACAGCGCCAATCAGCACTGTCCAGAGGGTTCTGCATCCTCCTAGAGCAAATTGAAAGTTCCTCCTCCAAGATTTAACATGTGCTCTGCTGGACACTGATAGAAGTCACAAAACTGCTCTAACTCCTGCTGAGAAAAGGTATTTAGCAGTTTATATTACTAAAATAATTGTACTTCCATGTTATGTGTACTGTGGGAGACCAGATATAGTGAATGCATGGTCCTGGGTTTAGTAACACTGTTAGCAGATAAATATGTTAGACAGTGATGAAAAGTGATACTCAAAAACATAGTAAGGTGGGAACCTCTGAGAACCCTAATGTATAGAGGGGATAACTCTCGGGACCGTGATGTAATGAGGGAGGCTCTGTGCACCCTAATGTATAGAGGGGATAACTTTAGGGACCATGATGTAATGAGGGAGGCTCTGGGCACCGTAATGTATAGAGGGGATAACTTTAGGGACCCTAAAGTAAGGATGGGTGCTCTGGGGACCCTGATATAAGGAAGGTGCCTTTGGCAACCTTAATATAAAGAGGGGATAACCCTGGGGACACTGATGCATGGGAGGGTGGCTCTGGGGAACCTAATGTAAGGGGGGTTATTCAGGACACCCTGGTCTCCTAGATTGTAAGCTCCAGGGAGCAGGGTCCTCCTATACCTCTTGTATTGAACTGTATTGTTGCTGTATTGTCTCCCTTTATATTGTAAAGCGCTGAGCAAACTGTTGGCGCTATATAAATCCTGTATAATAATAATAATAATATTAACAATAATAATATAAGGGAGGTGGCTCTGGGGACACTGATGTAAGAAGGGGTATGATTCTAAGGAGGAGACCCTAACGAAGGGGGGAAATGTGTGGACCCTGCAAGGAGGGGGTGGATCTGAGGACCTTGATGTAAGGAGGGGTGGTTCTGGGGACCCTGTTATAAGGAAGTTGACTCTGGAGACCCTGATATAAGGTGGGTTGACTCTGACGACCCTATTATAATGAGGGGATAACTCTTGGGACCCTGATGCATGGAAGGGTGGCTTTGGGGACACTAACGTAAGGGGGGGGTGGCTCAGGAGACCTTGATGTAAGGAAGAGGGCTCTAAGGATGCTGATGCATGGAAGGGTGGCTCTTGGGACACTAATGTAAGGTGGTTGGCTCAGAGCACCCTGATGTAAGGGGGTGGCTCAGGAGACCCTGGTGTAAGGGGGGGAGGTTACTCTGGGGGCCCTGATGTAAGGAGGGAGGGTGACTCTGGGAACCTTGACATAAGGGGGAAAACTCTGATGAAGAGAGGGGGACTCTGATTGAGATTTATGATGTAAGGTGGGAATTTGATGTGGACAGGGGGCTTGTCCTGACTGCTTCACTCCATTTGTTGTTTTGCCCAATTGACTGGCTTCTGATGAAGTCCTGTAGCATGCGACATGCCAGTACAGTGAAGCGGGAGGAGCTGGAGGAGGTCTCCGTTGTGTCTCGGGACACAGAGTGATGGAGACATGTGGAGGGAGCCAAGAGCTTGCATGCAGGCAGGGGGAACCACTGACCGACAGATGACAGCAAGTCAGTGTCACTGATCCCATCCCCCCACCAGCGCTGCCACTGATCACACCCCGCCCCATCACTGCTACTGATCCCATCCCCCAAGCACTGCCACTCATTCGCCCCCCAACACTGCTACTGATCACAGTTTCTCCCCAGCACTGCCACTCCTCCCATCCCCCCCAGCACTGCCACTCATCCCATCAACCCCCCAGCACTGCCACTCATCCCATCCTCCCCACCACTGTCATTGATCACACCCCCCCCCCCCCTCAGCACTAGCAACTAATGGGTGAGTAATAATGATGTGCAGTAACCTCTAGCAAACCAATTATTGAGTAGTAAGGATGTGCAGTAACCTCTAGCAACCAATCAGTGAGCACTAGCAAAATTGCATGGAGGGGGGGTCAAGAAAATGTTTGGCCGGGGTCCAATCAATATGAAAAAAGGCCATGACTGTTAGTATATGTATGCATGTGATGGTCCCCGAAACATGCTGGTTGTTTCAGTTGGTCATAGCACAAATCATTAAACTGATTTAAACTCATGGTTCCTATCAGCTGTTTGCTCTGGCAGTGATATATAGTGTTATGAGTTATTTTTTGCTAATGTTTGCCTTAAAAAACTTACCTAGCAGCCCACGTTCTCAATCTTTCCTACCTTCCTTCTGTTCCAATCTTTGTCAGAATCTTCAGCATTTACACTTCTGGGAGTATCAGATTATGTGCCCCACCTCTGTGCGATGTGGTTCTTTCCACCAAGCCCATGTAATAGCTGTGCCCTAGGAACTGCCATTTAGATTTTTTGGAAAACTTTCAGGGCTGATTTAAAGTTATACTCATATAAAACAAGGAAAGGCAAAGCAAATAAAACCATTTTTTTGTGTACTGGGCCACTTCCTTTAATATTCAAGAACAGACATTGGCTTTACAACGAAACAAATGCTTGTCTATTATGCAAATGTAGGCTTTTTACAGCAATGTGAATGAAACCCAACTGGGCAGCGCTACAAAGCAGGAAGCAAAGACTCCATATGTAATCAGCTAATATGACTGCTGCTATGTACATATATGTTAAAAAAAATACTTTATTTTTGTTTCAACAAAAATTAATTATTGTTGTTAGAATTATTTACATTGGGATGATTAAATTAACCTATATATCAAAGTATCAAAATAAACTGTAAAAACATAGTTTCCCTTTAAAGCTTTGTTCTATTTTCCACATGCCATGCCATCACATAGAAAAGCAGTGTTTGTCATGTACAGGAGCAACTGTTCCCATTCAGGCTTCCAGCTTGCACTGCTGCAACCAAGCTAATTAATTGCAACTCAGCCACAGCTAAAAATATCCATACGTTTATCAGCTTTGCTACTAGCTGGAAATATGGGAAATGAATGAACACTGTGATCTAGAGACAGAAAGAGACATTATGTTCTGCACCACACAGCCAAGCTTCATTTGATCTGGTTTTGGTGCTCTGTCTTAGCTGGCACAGCCTGCACCCCTACAGCTCCAGCAGTGACCTTCACCCTAAGGTCATCAGGATCAGCATTCCATAAGAGCTCGTTAGTGGTAATTTTGTATGATGGCAGGCTCTTTATTTGCTTGATCGTAGGAATGACCATGACTGGAATCTTGCTAGCCAGGGCCAGAAACGGATCACAATGTGTGTTTTCAACTAGCATGTAATACATTGTATCTACAGTAAAATTTGTATACGGTTTAAAATAAAATGGCAGTGAAATATATGCTACACATGAATGCACCTTAAAAGAGAAGTATGAGAATTTTTTTTTTTTTTTAAATTATAATTACCTAGGTGGATACAGCATTCATCCGATGCTGCATCTGTCCCTCACCGGTTCTAAGGATGAGAACTGAGCGATCAGTTCTCCCTGCCGCTCTGAGCAGAGAGTTGGGACTGTCAGTCTCCAGCTCTCTTCTCTGCCACCACCCTCAGGCTCTCTGTGGCTCACTGAGAGGATGCCAGTCCAGGCTTCTGGGTGGATCCCAACCATATGGGCCTGGTCCGGCTGAGTGATGTCAGTCGACAGTGGACTTTAGCCCACTGTCGGCTGAAAACACATCATAGCAGTGCAGAATGAACTGCACTCCTGTGACCTACAAGAGAAATACAGCCAAACAGGTTTTGGCTCTACTTCTCCATTAAGGTAACAATACATAATGTAATCTCTTCAAAAAAGTCTCTCATAGGTGCCACCGAAACCCTTCATGATAGGCAAATTCAAATTTTCTGGTAGTAGGACCACAGGCATGTCCCGCTTGTACCCACCCACAATGCTCCTGCCTTCTGGGCCAGCTGTGTTGCCCCCCCTCTTTTCCTACTCGATCGCCTACACTTAATATTACACATCTATGTTAAATGTTATAGACGCACAAAGAGTTCAGGGGGCAGCAATACAGAAAAAGGCAGTCTGCCCACTCTATATCGATACATCTTGAACTGATGAATGCAGGAGTAGGACATACTGTCCTCTGATTCTACTAGCAGCTGTAATTGTGCAAAACACTAGTCCACCGAAAAAAATTGACAAACTGCTTAAGGACAGCAACAGACAACAGCCTACACTGGTCATGTGGAAATCCATGCACATATGCTGCACTTACAACAATCTGTATTTGGTTGGCAAATTTGGTTTAGCTGTGTGTGAGGCCAGCAAATTTGATGTCCACACTATTTATATATACACTGCTCAAAAAAATTAAAGAAAACATTTTTTAATCAGAGTATAGCATCAAGTCAATTAAACTCCAGGGCTATTGATCTGGTCAGTTAAATAGCAGAGGAGGTTGTTAATCAGTTGCATCTGCTTTGGTGTTAATGAAATTTGCAAAAGGTGCACTAGATGGGCAACAATGAGACAACCCCCAAAACAGGAATGGTTTTACTGGTGGAGGCCACTGACATTTTTTTCCCTGCTCATCTTTTCTGACTGGTTTACACTAGTTTTGCATTTGGCTAGGGTCAGGGTCACTACTAGTAGCATGAGGCGATACCTGGACCCTACAGAGGTTGCACAGGCAGTCCGACTCCTCCAGGATGGCATATCAATACGTGCCATTGACAGAAGGTTTTGCTTTGTCTCCCAGCACAGTCTCAAGAGCATGGAGGAGGTTCCAGGAAACAGGCAGTTACTCTATGAGAGCTGGACAGGGCCGTAGAAGGTCCTCAACCCATTAGCAGTACCGGTATCTGCTCCTTTGTGCAAGGAAGAACAGGATGAGCACTGCCAGAGCCCTACAAAATGACCTCCAGCAGGCCACCACAATCAGAAACAGATTTCACAAGGTTGCCCTGAATGCCCGATGTCCTCTAGTGGGCCCTGTGCTCACTGCCCAGCACTATAGAGCTTGATTGGCATTTGCCATTGAAAGCCAGAATTGGCAGGTCCGACACTGGCACCCTGTGCTTTTCACAGATGAGAGCAGGTAAACCCTGAGAACAAGTGACAGACGTGAAAGGGTCTGGAGCAGCCACGGAGATCATTATGGTGCCTGTTACATTGTTCAGCATGACCGTTTTGGTGATTGGTCAGTGATGGTCTGGGGAAGCATATCCATGGAGTGATGCACAGACCTTGTCCCCATCGTCAACCCGTACTCTGGTGCAGTGGGTCCTGGGTTCCTCCTGGTGCACGACAATGCCCGGCCTCATATGGCTAGAGTATGCAGGCAGTTTCTGGAAGATGAAGGAATTGATACCATTGAATGTCCCCCACGCTTGCCTGACCTAAATACAATAGAACACCTCTGGGATATCATGTTTCGGTCCATCCAACACCGCCAGGTTGCACCTCAGACTGTCCAGAAGCTCAGTGATGCCCTGGTCCAGATCTGGGAGGAAATACCCCAGGACACCATCCATTGTTTCATTAGGAGCATGCCCTGATGTTGTCAAGCATGCATACAAGCATGTGGGGGCCATACAAACTGCTGAGTACCATGTTGAGTTGCTGCAATGAAATTTCAGCAAAATGGAATAGCCTGCTGCATAATTTTTTCACTTTGATTTTTGGGGTGTCTTTGAATTCATTCCTCTGTAGGTTGATAATTTTCATTTCCGTCAAACGATGGGGCATTCTTACATTCCTAACACATTACCCATATCAGTATTGATATCCAGCATGAAAGTTTTCCCCACTGAGATCTCATGTGTTTTCAAAGTGTTCCTTTAATTTTTTTTGAACAGTGTACATATATATATACACACACACACACTTATACTTTTCAGAACTAAAAACAAATATATGCCTGCTTTAGCCCCAGGCATTGGGGCTGGTATTACATACCAGGAAATGAGCGAGTGTGCAGCTTTCTGTACCATGAGCACCAGTTTTTATGCCCTGAACAGTGAGAAACGGTATCTGCAAAGGGACACCAAAAGAGAGGTTATCCCTCCCAAAGCAAATTGGCAGTAACGTGGTAGAGCAAGTCCAGAGCAGCATGATGATGCACAGGGTATGTCCAGAGAATGAGAGCGGCAGCAAAATCAAGAGCACAACAGTGCTTACAATACTATGGAGCAAGGGTTAAATCCAAAGGATCCTGGTGCAATAATGCAGTGGAGCAGGTGTTAAGGCTAAAGCAGCCCCAGCAGCAAAAATGTGGTAAAACACTTTAATCCAAAGTAGTTACAGCGGTAACAATGTTGTAGGTTAAATCCAAAATGGCCACGGGGGGTATAATGCTGTAATGAAGGGTTTAATGGCTTAAGATCTCCAACAACCCCAACCAACTGGATCCATCAGCTCACTTAGAGGATCTACACAGCATAACCAGATAGTTGAAGGGTAGAGTAGTCACAACTATTGCAGGCCATAGACGGGTCGAACATCGGCCGATATTTCGAAGAAAAAAAAAACACCTAAAAATCGGTTGTTCGTTCGGCCGACGTTACCACCAACGGTAACAAAAATCAGCTGACAAAATCATAGAGTTCACCCCATAACTTCTGTCCCTTGCAGGTTACGGTTTATGCGCGTATTTTTTTATCGGTAAAGCGATCATCATTGCCGGGAAAATCGGCCGATTTTTCAACGTGACCACAAAAAAAAATGTGCAAAAAACGTCCGACCAATTAACCCTCTAACAGTGCGCAAATCGGCCTATTTTTTTTTTCACCCGAAAAATCGGCCGATTTTCGAACCGTCTATGGCCAGCATAAGCAAGTCTCCTGGGTCCAAGGTGAATTGGTTTTTCCAAAGAAAGCAGTGCAGAAGAAAGGGAAAAAGGGAGAAAGTCTGTTAGTAACAACAGCACCACACCAATGGTCATAGAGTCTAAAAAGATTTTAATTACCTCATATGGGGGTGATGCAAGATAAAACACTGAACATGTTTTGAGGGATCAGGCACTAATAGAGGCCACATCCTACTATTAGCTATTGAAGCAAACTCCTTGGTGAAGGGGAGTGCTAGTTGGTTGTTTGTACCTTATGCCACTATAAAGTAATTAAAATCTTTTTGTACTTTATACCAATTAGTGTGGCCTCCTTTTTATATTTTCTACATCTGGACACTGTCCAGATTGCCCCTTTTGTTCCTCTTATTTATGAGACCTGCCTAACCAGATCCAGTGAATTCCACAAATAAGATTTGGCCTCAGCTATACTGAACCCCAGTAGTGAGATATTCAGCACCTCATACCCATATTTTGTAAAGTTTTATTGCTGTGCCTGTCCCTGCAGTTTCTCCTGGTGACCACTGTCACTGGGATTTTGAGTGGGGGAAAATATACAAATGTTAGTTGCCACCAAAATGGGAATAGAAAGGATAATGGGGGCCACTGTCTAAGGGAAGATTTTCCTTACTTTACAGAAAACCCACACTAATTTCCTGTTCTGGCTATGGATAGGAAGTAAAGTTTTCACCATTCCATTCTCTAGCTAAATGATTCCATAAATTTCCATGTTCTGGCTATGGATATCCATTAGAAAGTTTTCACCATTCCATTCTCTAGCTAAATGAAATAAAAACATTTTGGCTTTAGGGGTACTTTAATGAAAATAAGTAATACAAATGATAAAAAGTAGGTCATCTTTTTTGTTGTTGTTCAGGATTTTTAGTCAACTGCAAACAAAAGTTCAAAAAGAAACTTGAAAAATATAACTCAAGCATCCATTCATTCTTAAAAGTTGTTATTTTGACCTTGTTTGTTTTTATATTGACAATAAATCCTTAAATATCAACAACATCCCCAAAAAATTAAAATAAAAACTAAAAAAAAGAGAAAATATATAACCGAATCCAATTGTTTATATCTTAATTTTTTTGTTACTGTTTTCTGATAACATCATATGTGATGACATTTTTGGGGGACAGTGCACAATTTTTTGTTGCTTCTTTCCTAATTTTATTTTGGAGTAACCTACCATCTGTTAGGAAAATTAAAATAATAGTGAAATACACAAAAAATAACCCTAAAATAAGCTGTCTCATAACATTTTTAGGTTGTTATTTGACTTTTTCTCAAACACCTAACAACAAGCTACACCCAAAAGCAGACAAAAGAACACTCAGCACAGAAACAAAAAGTGCTTTTAATGCATATCAAAACCCCAAAACAAATATCAGTATTAGTGCAAAATAAATATTTAATATATTGCAATTTACTAATCCTTAGACAAGTAGTTGCATAGTTTCTCTTTTTTTAAACCGTAAATAAGACAGTTGAGTGGCTACACTCAGTCCTTCATTGTATATATGGAAGGAGCCATGCCTCTCACCCAGGCTGGACTTCAAACATTTTTGCCTTTGTTCATCTCCATTACATAGGAGTGTGTGGAGATTAATAGTTTACAGAGAAAGGATAGCATTGCTTTATGCTTCCAGTTCAGCGAACATTAGTGTAAGTTGTAATATATTACATTTTTGTTCTTGTGTTTAATTATCCATTAAAAACAGCCTTAACCACTTCAAACTCCCCTTCCCCATTGTGTTCAATGTATTTTGCAAAATGGCAAAATTTGTCAACCTTTCAGGGAAGGTAAACAGGTCAGTTTAAATCATGCCTAGTTAAAATGAAGCATGTCATAGGAAGGATGAATGGAAAAATGTACTAAGACATTCTTGAAAAAAAATTTGCTGCCATTTACCAAGATGATGAAGATGAAACGAGGGTGGACATTTCAGCAAGACAATGATCCCAAACACAAAGCCAAGGAAACTCTCAACTGGTTTAAAAGAGAAAAATTAAAGCTGCTAGAATGGCCCAGCCAATCACTTGACTTGAATCCAATAAAAAAATCTATGGAGAGAACTAAAGATCACAGTTCATAGAAGAGGCCCACGGAACCTTCTAAATTTGAATACTTTTTGGGTGGAAGAATGAGCCAAAATCACACATGAGCAATGCATGCAACTAGTTTCTCCATACAGGAGGTGTCTTGAAGCTGTCATTAACAACAAAGGATTTTGTATGAAGTAATAAATAAATTTCAATTAGCTTGTTCAATACATTTTCCCAGTGTCATTCCATTTTATTACACATAACTTAATTTCTCAATTTATTTGTTTTGGTTTCTTTGTATGTGTGGATTGCATGGGTTCTTACCAACATGTGGTGAACATTTCATGTCAATAGCACCTTTAGAAATAAATTTACCTAGAAACATGGTGACGAGTTCAATACTATTTTACCCGCTGTGTATATGCACATGAACCTTAATGGCATCCCAGTCCTTTGCAGCTATAACAGTTTCAACTCTTCTGAGAAGGCTGTCCACAAGGTTTAGGAGAGTGTCTATGGGAATGTTTGACCATTCTTCCATTTCCAAGATAATTTGTGAGGTCAAGCATTGATGTTGGACGAGAAGGCCTTGCTTGCAGTCTCTGCTGTAATTCATCCCAAAGGTGTTCTATCATGTTGAGGTGCAGGCCAGTCAAGTTCCTCCACCCCAAACATGCTCATCTCTGTCTTTATGGATCTTGCTTTGTGCACTGGTGCGCAGTCATGTTGGAACAGGAAGGGGCAATCCCCAAACTGTTCCCACAAAGTTGGAAGCATGAAATTGTCCAAAATGTCTTGGTATGCTGACACCTTAAGAGTTCCCTTTACTGGAACTAAGGGGCAAAGCCTAACCACTGAAAAACAACCTCACATCATAAACTTCCCTCCAGCATACTTTACACCTGGCACAATGCTGCCAGGCAAGTACCAGAAATGTCCATCGGATTGCCAGACAGAGAAGCGTGATTTGTTACTCCAGAGAACACGTCTCCACTGTTCTAGAGTACAGTGGCAGCATGACAGACAAACGAAACCGATGCTCCAATCCTCATGCAGACTTAAAAAATATCAGGATGGCAGACGAAGACGTGCTGCTCTTCAAAGATCGGGAAATCTGACCACTGGTGAAAAAGAACAGACAAGGGCGCACTCTCATCGTGCATTACCGTGGTATACCACGTGTTTATTAAAAAGACAAATGGATGTATACTCACAAACCAACAATATTAAAAGCAGTGTAAGTGGTCCACAAAAACAGTCACAAAGATATTGTGTCCTTGATGAGGATAAGCTGACGCGTTTTGGGAGCTAAACCCCCTTCCTCAGAGCTAAAAATATACCTACTGGCCACAAGCCTATATACCAACGAAATGTCAAAAGGAGGGTGAAAAGGCCCTCCCACCCACCCCCAGAGGCCCAATCCCAGAGCACACACAAAAAAAAACAAACAATCAAAACTACATGTAATGAACAGCAACCTGTAAAATGCATAAAGTACACGCAGATTTTTATAAATAAAATGTGCTGGAGGTGTACTTGCATTTACCCCCAAGGAAAGTAGTCCTGACCTTTAATGGACGGACACTAACCCAATGGAAACTGCCTCCAGTGTGAAAAAGCCAAGATGCTGCATGGAATGCATGTAGGGTAGTGTGTGGACATTGTTAATATTATTCCATGAACAAGTATATGACACTATAAGATAACCTGGGAATAGGTGAAAAAATGGAACCAGCGTGGAGTACAAACACCCCGCCATGCTGGTAAACAAAGACATGACAGGCACCATGCTGCGTGTGCGATGCGGCCAATCGGCACATGCGTGCCACGTCACACACGGACCGTGCACTCGCGCCATACCACACATGAACAGCGCGCACGCGCTGTGCCTAAACACGGACCGCACATGCGCCAGGGAGCCGAGCCGCCCGACACTGATCAAAGATACGTGTCGTCCAGGGGATAAAAAGAAAGAAAGGGAAGTGTGACACCCTGAGTGGCGCTGGAAAAGCGCCACTAACAAATGATGAATAATGAATGAATAAATAAAGTAAATGGATAATATATATATATATATATATATATAAAATCCATACAAAAGCTAGACACATGAAGAATAAATGTATGTATGTGTATATATATATATATATATATATATATATATATATATATGGAGGGAATGTACATATCGAATGAGAGAAAGAAAGAGTAAAAGAAAACTCTATACAAATAACCATAACTAAATATAATAAAAAATTTTGTAAGAAAAGGAGAAAAAAGACAATTAGAAATGATCTATTTTTTATCTTTTGTCCATCAATAAAGGCTGGAATAATGTGTAAAAAAGTCACCAAGGATGAGACAAAAACGAAAAAGGGACCAGATATAACAGCGAACCTAACAATCGCAGTTAGTTAAGAGGAGACTAAACCAAGGATTGTACATCAAGGGCATCATTGAGGCCCTTAGGCAACAACGTGTCTAATTTATGAATCCAATAGGACTCTCGTTGGCAGAGTTTTCGAAATCTTCTACCTGTATCAATATCTCCTTGTATATTCTCAATGCCAAATACCTTGAGACCCACAGGGTTTTCGTCATGTTTTTCACTAAAGTGACAAGGCACAGTGTGTTTGTCAAACCCATGTAATATATTGCGTTTATGCTCCCCGAAACAGGTCCTCAATAAACGTGTGGTGTGACCCACATACAACAGTCCACATGGGCAAACCAGACCGTAAACAACAAACTGTGTGCCGCAGTTGATGAGCTGACTGATAGGATGGACCCTTCCATCAGTGCCCATGAAATCCCTTTTTCTATGCCACATAAAAGGGCAAGCTCCACAATTGGGCACCCCACACTTGTAACTACCTTTCTGGTCAAAGATGGTATTCCGTACACAAATGGACCGTGTTTTAGTGGATTTGACCCTACTGGGAGCAATCATGCTCCTCAGATCCCGTGGACGTCGGAAGATGACTTCAGGCCGAAAAGGCAGGTGTGCAGAAAGGTGTGGGTCTTAGGCCAAGATGCCCCAATATTTATTCAATATCCTCTGAATATTGAAAGCCGTCTGATTAAATCTCGTGCAAAAAGCAGCATGGTATGTTTCCCTATTGGTATTGGGAGTATTTGCCTTCAATGCAACATGAGAATCAACAGATGATATGTCTGTCTCAGAATAAAATGACCTATATTTATTGTATGCCTCCTCGATATTTGTGGCTGCATAACCCTTTTCTAGAAATTTTTTCTTCAAAAGCATACTTTGAGTGTCATAATCTTCTAAAAGGGTGCATGTTCTCCTTAATCTGCAAAATTGCCCAAAAGGGACATTCTTAATCCATCTGGGATGGTGGTGACTCTTAGCATGTAAGTATCCATTCCTTGGGGGTAAATGTAAGTACACCTCCAGCACATTTTATTTATAACAATCTGCATGTACTTTATGCATATTACAGGTTGCTGTTCATTACATGTAGTTTCGATAGTTTTTTTTTTTGGTGTGCTCTGTGATTGGGCCGCTGGGGGTGGGTGGGAGGGCCTTTTCACCCTCCTTTTGAGATTTTGTTGGTATATAGGCTTGTGGCCAGTAGGTATATTTTTAGCTCTGAGGAAGGGGGTTTAGCTCCCGAAACGCGTCAGTTATCCTTATCAAGGACACAAAATCTTTGTGTCTGCTTTTGGGGACCACTTACACTGCTTTTAATATCGTTGGTTTGTGAGTATACATCCATTTGTCTTTTTAATAAACACGTGGTATACCACAGTAATGCACGATGACAGTGGCAGCATGCCTTACACCACTGCATCAAATGCTTTGCATTGCACTTGGTGATGTAAGGCTTGGATGCAGCTGCTCGTCCATGGAAACCCATTCCATAAAGCTCTCTACGCACTGTTGTTGTGCTAATTTAAAGGCCACATGAAGTGTGGAGGTCTTTAGCTATTGACTCTGCAGAGAGTTGGCGACTTCTGCACACTGTGCTCTTCAGCATGCGCTGACCCTGCTCTGTCATATTACGTGGTCTACCACTTCGTGGCTGAGTTACTGTTGTTCCCCGTTGCCTCCACTTTGTTAGAATACTACTAATAGTTGGCCTTGGAATATTTAGTAGCAAGGAAATTTAATGGATGGACTATCACGGTACCACACTTGAATACACTAAGCTCCTGAGAGCGACCCATTCTTTCACAAATGTTTGTAGAAGCAGTCTGCATGCATAGGTGCTTGATTTTATACATCTGTGACATTGGAGGTGATTGGAACACCTGAATCCAATGATTTGGAGGGGTGTCCCAATACTTTTGGAAATATAGTGTATGTATGTATATACAGGTGAAACTTGAAAAATTACAATATTGTGCAAAAGTTCATTTATTTCAGTAATGCAACTTAAAAGGTGAAACTAATATATGAGATAAACTCATTACATGAAAAGCAAGGTAGTTCAAGCCGTGATTTGTCATAATTGTGATGATTATGGCTTACAGCTCAGAAAACCCCAAATCCACAATCTCAGAAAATTAGAATATTCTATGCAATAAATAAAACAAGGATTGTAAATAAACCAATATCGGACCTCTGAAAAGTATAAGCATGCATATGTACTCAGTAAAAGCTCGTCTACGGAAGGAAGCATGAAGTGCTCCAAAATCTCCTGGTAGATGGCTGCGTTGACCCTGGACTTAATGAAGCACAGTGGACCAACACCAGCAGATGACATGGCTCCCCAAATCAACACAGACTGTGGAAACTTTACACTGGACTTCAAGCATCTTGCAGTGTGTGCCTCTCCATTCTTCCTCCATACTCTGGGTCCTTGGTTTCCAAATGAGATGCAAAAGTTGCTCTCATCAGAAAAGAGGACTTTGGACCACTGAGCAACAGACCAGGTCTGTTTTTCTTTAGCCCAGGTAAGACGCTTCTGACGTTGTTTCTTGTTCAGAAGTGGCTTGACAAGAGGAATACGACATTTGAAGCCCATGTCCAGGATCCATCTGTGTGTCGTGGCTCTTGATGCACTGACTCCAGCCTCAGTCCACTCCTTGTGAAAGTCCCCAACACTTTTGAATGGCTTTTTCCTGACAATCCTCTCCAGGCTGCGGTCATCCCTGCTGCTTGTGCACCTTTTTCTTCCACACTTTTCCCTTCCACATAACTTTCTATTAATGTGCTTTGATACAGCACTTTGGGAAAATCCAACTTCTTTTGCAATTACCTTTTGAGGCTTTCCCTCCAGAACCAGACTTAGAGACCATTTAAAGGCTCAGGAACCCTTTGCAGGTGTTATGGCTTAATTAGCTGATTAGAGTGGGACACTTTGAGCCTAGAATATAGAATATTGCACCTTTTCACAATATTCTAATTTTCTGAGATTTGGGGTTTTCATGAGCTGTAAGCCATATCATCACAATTATGACAAATCACGGCTTGAACTATCTTGCTTTGCATGTAATGAGTCTATCTCATATATTAGTTTCACCTTTTAAGTTGCATTACTGAAATAAATAAACTTTTGCACGATATTCTAATTTTTCGAGTTTCACCTGTCCGGTGCTTAGCATAAATGAGTACACACCTTTTGAAAAGTAAGATTTTAATCAATATCTCAATGAACACAAGAACACCTTCCAAAATTTTGAAAAAATTGTGTTTCACAGAACATTTATTAATCTCATTACACGAAAGTAAGGTTAATAATATAACTTACATATAAGGTTACAAAATGTTCAGTTTTACTCAAATTAGTTGATGCAAAAATGAATACACCCCACAACAAAAACTACTCCATCTAGTATTTTGTATGATCTCCATGATTTGTAAGGACAGCACTAAGTCTTCTAGGCATGGAATGAACAAGTTGGTGACATATTGCACATCAATCTTTTTCCATTCTTCAAGAATGACCTCTTTTAGGCTACGTTCACACTAGTGCATGATAACCAAGGGCATGGAGTGATGATGGCATCTTCTCTTTCAATATAGAGCAGTACATCTGTGAATTCATTATTCGATCAATGAAATGCAGCTCCTCGACATCAGCAGCACTCATGCAGCCCCACAGGACACTGCGCCCACCATGTTTCACCATGCTTCACCATGCATTTTTCTTTGTACACCTCACCTTTGTGACACCATACAGTTTTGAAGCCATCAGTTCCAAAAACACTTATATTGGTCTCATCACTCCAGAGTATAGAGTCCCAGTAGTCTTCTTCTTTTTCAGCATGGGCCCTGGCAAATTCTGGGTGGGCTTTTTTGCGCATGGGTTTTAGGAGAGGCTTCCTTTGTGGACAACACCCATGCACGCCATTCCTCTGCAATGTATGCTGTACTGTGTAACGGGAAGCAATCACCCCAGTTTGGCTTTCTACTTTGTTAGCTAATTGTAGTGAACTTGCATGGCAATTTTCTTCAACTCTTTGCATCAGAAGACACTGCTGTCGAGGTGTTAACTTCTGTGGTCGGCCTGGATGTCTCTGTGAGATGGTTGCAGTTCTATCTTTGTAAAATTTTTGTATCACTTTTGTTACAGTATTCTGACTGATATGTAAAGCTTTGCTGATCATCTTGTAGACCTCACCTTTCTTGTATAAAGAAATTATTTTCTTTCTCAGGCCTTGTGACATTTCTCTTCCATGTGGTGCCATTGCTGACAGCATGAAATGGGAAGGGGTTTTCTTTGTTAAGTAACACTCTTTTATAATCAACTGTCTGCTGGACACCTGTTTAATCAATAATTAGACTCACCTGTAGTTGACTTCTTGTTCATTACGATTTTCATTAGGTTGTATTCATTTTTGCAACATGGTCTTGAATGCATTTGTTAGAAGAAATACTTTTTTGTGTGTGCAAATTAACAAATCTTGGTCCACATTTGTGGGAGTATTTTGTAGTATAGTGTCCCATAGAAAATGTTGATTCTGAACGGAAAGTAAAGATTTTCTGACAAATCTTTTGGGGTGTACTCATTTACGCTGAGCACTGTATATATGTATAAATATCAGACTCCATGGATCCCTTGGTCTTTTTTCTGCCCTCTCTCTTCTGTGTTTCTATGTTTCAAAGCTGGGCATTTCAAGGGGCAATTATACAATACCTGGCTCCCTGGTAGCCCTGCACAGGGCTTTAAACACGTTATCTCTCACAGATTTCAATCTACCATAATGTTGTATATAATTCCTTTAAACAGCAGATCCATGGACAGTTTTATTAATGGGTATTCAATTTCTAAATGCTTATTAACTTTACAATACTGTTATTAAAACTACCCTGTGGTTACTTTAAAAACTAAGATAGTGCCACCTTCTATAAGATGAAGGTTAATACTTACCTGTCCAGTAGGTGGTGTGTCAATCTTTGCACTTTTGTGCCTCTTTAGCTGCTACTGCTATCCAAAACTTCACGGTTTGTTGGATACAAGAGTGTCAGATAGCAGTCTCAATTCCTGCCAACTACTATGTTACCTCCAGGGGTGAGCTCAGCTATGTCACGAAGCTGTCACTGCATACCGCCAATCATAAGTGGCCAAGGCATTCCACACTCAACAGCAGCACCATGCATCTAAGGGGCATGGTTACGTGCAGCTGCAAGAATGTCTCGAACGCTTATGATTGGCGTTGTGTAGTGACAACTACCTGGCTGTCGGGGTGGGGGGGGGGGGAATCAGACTAGGAACTAAACACACCTAAGCTTTATCCCTGGTAGTAACATAGTGGTTGGTGGGAAAAACCACTACTACCTAACACTCCTGTGTTGTCACACTGACACATAGGCTTCTGGTGGAGATTACCATTGTCCATTTAAATACACATTACACAGACATGGTTGACTATTGTCAACACCAGGAGATCCAACCTGAGAAACGACATTCAGTCACCGTTAGAGTATATGCATGTGGACATGAAGTGACTGCAAAGAGGCCGTGAAAGATTTTTAAAAAGGCAATTGTTTATGTGACGAGAGGCCTGACATGATTTCTTACTCTGAACAAACTCTTTACGTTCATCGTCTAGATGTGTTTGAAATGGTTTTAGTATTTGGAATGTATCACTAAATAAAAAAGAGTGATAGGCTGTGAGCGCCCTGGGCTTTGTTTTCTTGGATTGTTGTATTTGGCTGCTTACTTACTAGGAGCATCAGCTGGTGTGCTTTCACAGAGGGCAGAAGAATGGGATCTCCAAGGACAAACTCTTTAATTTGCACAAGTCTGAACTATCTCCAGAGTTAATAATGGTGAGTGCCATCTATTTTACTTGCATTGTGGTCCTCTAAATTAAGGTGGCTGTAAACCCCTACCTATACCCAGTGAAGTGACTGGCCTCAGCTGATACACTGAAGTGAAACAAATCCTCCCACATAAGTTGTAACTGTTTATTTGCAGCCATTTGTCCTGTACATCCTTGTAAAAATCAGAGCTAAAAAGGATTTTTCACAGACTCACAAAGCAGGGGGCGCTAGCTGCAGTTACACACTATACAAGAGTTCTGGTTGCTGATTAGAGGGAAGGGACACTCCCCCTTCACACAGGAACAGAGCTATGACTGTCAATCAGCTAGCTGTCCCTCCCCAGTCACCTTTTTAGCTCTTGGTGTCAGGAAAACTTGTCAAAAGTGAAAAAGTGATTCATGCTGATAACAGTGGAATGAGGCAGCAGAGAAACATGACACTTAGTGCTTGGGAGAGAGGTAGGTAAACATTTATAGAAATATGTGCTTTAATCAAATTTCATCTCTGACATTTACAACCACTTTAAGTACTTTCTGAAAATGAGTAAGAATGCCTTCACCAAATCAGACTTCCTATGTAAACTTGTTCTAGGTCATTGACTCAGAAAATATTGTAGCCAGAGGATCAGCATGGCATCCAAGCAATTATAAAGCTAGGTCAGCAATTACAGTTTCAACATTTCTCTCAATGCAGATTTTGTTTAAGGAGAATTCAATGGGTTTTAGCACACAGTTGTAATATTTGATGCCTGTAATTCACTGTAGTCGTAACCATTAAAAAGATGCATGTTAAATGTGATCCACTATACGGTACTTGTATGCTTTTAACTACCTGCAGTTGAGGCTCCCCCTTAGTGCGTACATTTTTTCTGCATGTTGGTAGGCAAGCATTGCAAAGTTCTGCATGTTGGTAGGCAAGCATTGCAAAGTTCTGCATGTTGGTAGGCAAGCATTGCAAAGTTCCTCCACCACCAGTATTTATAATTTTCATAACTCTCAAAAGGACAGCGATCAAGGGATTCAAGCCTAGTGACAACAATAAATTAGACCCTGGTGCGTAATTCATCATACAGTTGCAAGAAAAAGTATGTATGTAATTGCACATAACATGTAAACATTCACAGTGCAGGGAGGAAAAAGTATGTGAACCTTTGGACTTAATAACTGGTTGACCCTCCTTTGGCAGCAATAACCTCAACCAAACGCTTCCTGTAGTTGCAGATCAGACCTGCACAACGATCTGGAGTAATTTTGGACCACTCCTCTTCACAAAACTGTTTCAGTGTAGCAATATTCTTGGGATGTCTGGCGTGGATCGCTCTCTTAAGGTCTTGCCACAGCATTTCAATCGGGTTGAGGTCCGGACTCTGACTGGGCCACTCCAGAAGGCGTATTCTGTGCTGTTGCAGCCATTGTTTTGTTGAATTACTTGTATGCTTTGGGTCATTGTCCTGTTGCATCACCCATCCTCTGCGGAGCTTCAGTTGGCGGACAGATGGTCGTACGTTTTCCTGCAAAATGTCTTGATAAACTCTGGAATTCATTTTCCCATCAATGACAACAATCCGTCCAGGCCTTGAGGCAGCAAAGCAGCCCCAAACCATGATGCTCCCTCCGCCATGTTTTACAGTGGGGATGAGGTTTTGATGTTGGTGTGCTGTGCCTTTTTTTCTCCACACATAGTGTTATGTGTTCTTCCCAAACAACTCAATCTTGGTTTCATCTGTCCACAGTATATTTTGCCAGTAGTGCTGTGGAACATCCAGGTGCTCTTTTGCAAACTTCAAAAGTGCTGCAATATTCTTTTTGGACAGCAATGGCTTCCTCCGTGGTGTCCTCCCATGTACTCCATTCTTGTTTAATGTTTTCCTTATTGTAGATGTGTCAACAAAAATGTTAGCATGTGCCAGAGATTTCTGTAGGTCTTTAGCTGACACTCTGGGATTCTTCTTTACCTCATGCAGCATTCTGCGCTGTGCTCTTGCAGTCATTTTTACAGGACGACCACACCTAGGGAGAGTGGCAACAGTGCTAAACTTTCTCCATTTGTAGACAGTCTTACCGTGGACACATGAACATCAAGGCTTTTGGAGATACTTTTGTAACCCTTTCCAGCTTCATGCAAGTCAACAATTCTTGATCGTAGGTCTTCTGAGAGCTCTTTTCTGTGAGGCATGGTTCACATCAGACAGTGCTTCTTGAAACCAGTAAACCCAAAACAGGTGTGTGTTTTTTAAGGGCAGGACAGCTGTCAGCAACACATCCAATATCATCACACTGATTGGAGTCAAGGTTGGCTCACTCCTGGCTCCAATTAGCTCTGGGAGAAGTCATTAAGCTAGGGCCTCACATACATTTTCCTCCCTGCACTGTGAATGTTTACATGTTATGTGCAATTAAACCATGGCAACATCTAATGTTTGTGTAGTATTATGTTCAGCAGACTGTGTTCTTCTATTGTTGTGACTTAGATGACGTTCAGAGCACATTTTATGCCCAATTCATGCAAAACTCCACGTAATCCCAAGCGGTTCACATACTTTTTCTTGCAACTGTATATCTCCATTCATGTTTATGGAATATAGGCACATTACACTGGCACATTCTAGAGCTGGTTTAACTGCGGGTAAACAATACTGATCAGACAAGATCTCTCGGGATAATTTTGGCTGGTGGTGCCTGCAGGTGCCTATGGACACAAGTAGATCTCCTATTCCTAAGGCATAATATAAGCTAATCTGCTGCTGAAGTTGTGTTTGTAAACGCTTTTTTATCACAGTAATCTGTTACACTTACTGTCTTGCCATTGCTTTTTCTTCTTTCTCATTTTTGGCAAAAGTCTGCCACAAAAGAAATAGAGAAACTGTAAGAAATCTACTAATTTCTTTTAGGAACAGATAATTTACAGACTGCAAATCCTTTCCTGTTTATAGCTAGATAGACACTATATTAATTCTATCTAAATGACCAATCACCAGCACAGCGCTGTGAATGATTCCACACTTGGCTATCAGTGGCTGCCTGTACCAGAATGCTGCTGAGGTTCAGGATTCAAGCAATTATGTGCCTTTCCGCTGGGAAGCCATAGTGGGTGGATCATCACTAATGAGACCGGTGCTCTGCTATTGATGGACTGATACACTGTGACTCAGAGTGCTATTGAAATAGATTTAGCTACTGTTGCCACACAGTGGAAATTTGATGTCCTACCTGAAAATGGAACTGAGTAAAAAGTGCAAGTTTCCATACAGTCCATTGAAATCTGGATTTCCTCTGCCAAATATTTTCCTTAATATTCTTTCCTTCTATTAAGCATCCCTAACATGTAATTTTGTTTGACTATGCAAAAGTATTTAACTGTCTAGTAAAAGAAAACAGATATTTTAAAAATAAGCTGACCAAAAGGCACATTTCATAGATACCTATTTAAAGCAGAACTTTAGTGTACTAACAATCTGCAAGAAGGAAGTTTTTTTTTTTTTTTTTGAAGAACAGACATACTATGCACCTTCTGCAATAAAGCTTTTTTACCTTTACTCCTCACAAACCTTAAACGTGTACACTGCAAACTGAGCTGTGCATGCAGAACTGTACACTAAGCACTGTACACTGGCATCTTCCAGTATGTATGCATTGACTCCTGTGCTCAGGCAGATAAAAAAAAACATTTTAATGCAGTTCTGTAAAAAAAAAACCAAAAACATTCAATCATTACAGCTAACATTTGTATGTAAACTGTCTTTATATCAGATTTTTGAAATCAGATTCTGTGCCATACCACTCAGAATGGGAGATGGGGGACTCAGCTATGCTCTATGGCAGGTGTGCCTGGATGACAAAGCTGTGTTCACAGAATTATAAAAAAAACATTAAGCAGGTGAACATTCCAATATATGCATTTCAACTGTGTTTTAGCTGCTTGCCTGAAGTTCAGTTTTACAGCTGATCTCCAGCTTTTAGTGATGTTTAAAGTTGTTGTAAACTTCGGACATGAAATATGAACAAAACACATCCTTCTACAGGGTGTATTTGTCTCAGTTAAGAGAACTAAGTGTCATTTCTGTCTGCTGTTTCATTCCTCTGTTATCTGCATGTACAGTTTCAGCTCTCTGACCCTTTTTTTCTGAACTCTCAGATAAGCTTTAAAAATTCTGGACTTTGAATGGCTGTAGAGAAGAGAATACTGCAGATAAACAGGTACAGCTTATGTAGGAGGAGTTGTTTCATCTCTGAGGCCAGTCACTTCACTGAGTATATGTAAGGGTTTACAACCACTTGAAATAGTTTGTTTAGACTAAGCTGGTCTGAATGAACTAATACAAATGTGTCCAATGGGTACTGTATAAACTGAATATAGTCTCAGCTATATACAGAATACAGTCCTGTGTTCTAACAATGGGATGGAGACTTCCTGTGCTGCTCCAGGAACCAAATTGAGCTTGGTTGAGCACAGCTATTCACAGGAAGCTGTGTATTCTACAAATGAATGTAAAGCTTCCTCTGAATGTCTGAGTTGGAGATCATGACGTCATCTACAGTACTTGCCTCACCGCATCAAACAATCAGAGGGAGCTTTGTATTTGTCATAGAATACAAAACTCCCTGTGAATGGCTGAGCAGTGCTCAGGCTAACTTGATTTTGTTTTGGTAGTAGGAAGGGAAGTCTCCGTCCTGCTGCCAGAACACAGGGCCATATACAGTTCATACAGCACATCTGCTAGTGAAGTACTGTGTATAGTTTGTTTGGACCTGCTTGGTCCAAACAAACTCTTTAAACTTCACTAAAAACTGGAGATCAGCTTTCAAAACTCTTGTTTTTTTTCTTGGTTGCTCTGCCCTTGTTGAATAGATTTCACTTAATTTCCTGTCCTGATTCAATACAGACTAACACAAGATGTAAGGGGAAATCACTGCAGTAGAGACAGCAATTAAGCTACTGGCTACTAACTAACCCTCCCCTACTCTATCCAAATGTTTCCATATGTCTTTACATTTACTAAATAGATTTACAGAATACATTAATGTGAAATCAAGATAAAGTTACAACCAGTGTTAATTTTGACATCAAATTTCAATTTAGTTTTATGACTAAAATGCCATTTTAGTTTTAGTAGTATTTTAGTCACCTGAATTTTCATTTTAGTCATATTTTAGTTGACTATGATTGAATGGATTTAGTTAACATATAATGCATTACTTAATCATTTCTCTAGAATTTCCAAACTCATTATATACTCCTGGAGTAAAAACACAGATTGAGGGTGCAAGTGGGGATTGGGAAGTAAACGGGAGCGAGGGAGAGCACAGGCCAGAGAACTCGACGCTCTGGGGAGGCTGTATTGCATTGCTACCATGCTGCGAGGAGAAACATTCATCAGGTCACATCCAGACAGACACAAATCCGATGGAGGAGTTCCTCTTCTGTGGCTTGCAGGGCATTGTTCCAGAACTTCCAGGTACAGGTGGCAGACAGTGGGAGCCTGCATCTCTCAGCCAATACAGCTTGCCAATAAAGTCAGGAGGCTGGGGCTTTAACAGACAGGTGGAGCTCTGAGGAAAGCAGCAGTTCAGATGGGTAACGTCCCTCAGTCACATTTTCGTTCTGTTTTTGTTCGCTGATAAAAATTGGAATTGATTTTCATCATAGTTTTTGTCAATTGATGAAAATTGAAATTGATTTTTGTTTAGTTTTCGTCACTGAAAGCATGCAGCTAACAAAAATTATCATGAAAATGTTTTATCAATGAAATTAACACTGGTTACAACCTATGTCCTGGCACCAAACATACATCTAGGAAACTCAAAGGTTTATGATATCTCAGGAATTCATCAAATATATGGTTGGCTCTAAGTGTCTGAATGTAGCTCAAAGTCACTAGCGGTCCTATCTGTGAGTCCTGTGCACAGAAGTCGCCAACTGTCTGCACAGTCAATAGCTAAGGGCCTCCAAACTTTGCTTGGCCTTCATATTAGCACAATAACAGTGTGTAGAGATCTTCATTGAATGGGTTTTCATGGCCGAGAAGCTGCATCCAAGGCTTACATCAACAAGTGCAATGCAAAGCGTCGGATGCAGTGGTGTAAAGCACTCCGCCACTGAACTCTAGAGCAGTGGAGATGTGTTCTCTGGAATGACCAATCACGCTTCTCTGCCTGGAAATCCAATGGACGTGTCTGGGTTTGGCAGTTGCCAGGGGAACAGTACTGGCCTGACTGCATTGTGCCAAGCATAATGTTTGGTGGAGGGGGGATTATGGTGTGGGGTTGTTTGGATAATTTCATGCTCCCAACTTTGGAATGGTTTGGGGAATGAGGAATATGACTGTACACCAGTGCACAAAGAAAGGTCCATAAAGATATGGATGAGCAAGTTTGTGGTGGAGGAACTTAACTGGCCTGCACAAAGTCCTGACCTCAACCCAATAGAACACCTTTGGGATGAATTAGAGCTGAGACTGTGAGCCAGGCCTTCTCATCTGACATCAGTGCCTGACCTCACAAATGCGCTTCTGGAAGAATGGTCAAACATTCCCATAGACACCCTCCTAAACCTTGTGGACAGCCTTCCCAGAAGAGTTGAACTGTTATAGCTGCAAAGGGTGGGCCAACTCAATATTGAACCCTACGGACTAAGACTGGGATGCCATTAAAGTTCATGTACGTGTAAAGGCAGATGTCCCAATACTTTTGGTAATATAGTGTGTGTGTGTGTATATATATATATATATATATATTTGAGTCATTATGTTTCACCCTTTGGTTGTGCAGTTCATAGGTGAGATGATGGTATCAGCTCTTGACAAGAGTTTTTTCATTAGGTATACATAACTCATTGTGTGGATCACCAAGCCTCAAAGCATATGATACATCTGAGATGTGTACGTAATAGTCTAGCTTTGAAGTTGTGTTTCCATTTTCTTCCCATGATGTAAGTGGCACGTATTTAAATAATAGAACTACAAGTCAGTTCAAGATTCTGCTACATAAAAAACTTGCTTTTAATTTAGTTATAAGAATAAATAAGCCAGATCACACTTTAATGGTGTCAGCATGAGACTGTATGGCATGGTAGACTGAAAGCAAATTTTCTCCTAGTAATGCACTAAAATACAAGGTGGTATAAAAACGTTTCAAGACTAACTTTGTAACACGACAACAGATGGCAGCACAAGGCTACACACACAGTCACAGGGAGCACCAACCTTCATAAGTCAGTGTGCCAAAAAGACATCATCCTGTGTACATTGGGAGCTGTGCACCTGGTGCTATTCTGACCACGTGCGTTACCACGTCTGCTATAGTACAACACACATACTGTATGTAAATAATTTAAAAACATAACTATTAAACATCATCAGAAATATAAAAAAATATAATTTCCCTTTTAAGGTGGATTTTGCACTAAAATGTAAGGTCTGTTCAAATTGCCTGAGCCCCCTCTGACTTTTAAATGGCCTAATTTTAGCAATTGTAAAATGTTCCGTTAAAAAAAACAAATACATTTACACTTATCTTGCCCCTATTTTTCACATTGCTAGACATACTGCTGCTGT
Source organism: Staurois parvus (assembly GCF_062004578.1). Classification (NCBI taxonomy): domain Eukaryota; kingdom Metazoa; phylum Chordata; class Amphibia; order Anura; family Ranidae; genus Staurois; species Staurois parvus. Next base: position 7,557,062 of record NW_028317864.1, read on the forward strand.
CATTTGTTAAGATTCCCAAAGAATGTATAGCAGGACAAACCTTGTAAGAAAACACTTCAGTCCATTGTAAGCATACCTTCTTGCAAGGTTTTGGCTACTCTGTCCATTGTAAGAATGTCTTCTAGCAGGATTTTGGCTATTCTGTATACACAGGGTCTAGCTGATAGGAGTGTGACATCATCCTTGACTAGATGCTGCAGGCAGAAGACAGGGGTGGGGTAAGTATAAGCTTTGAACTATAGTAGTGTCACCTCTTAATAAGTCCCTTCTAGTATGTACATCATGATCACATTAAAGGACAACAGTAGTTTTTATAAAATGTAAAATACAAAAACTATTGTCTGTAACTTTGTAAATGTTATTTATGCCTTATCTGTAGCTAGGAACCTTTTCAGTATATGTCAGCAACTGTTTGCCCTGTAACCCCTCTGTTGTGTTGGCGTACAGTGAATTGTGTTCAGTCCAATATAGGGACAAACTCTCCATCACCCTCATGGAGACTGAAAGTAGGGTCTGGAAATGTCTTAAAGTTGACTTGAACTCAAAAAGTGGTTTTGTTTTGTGTATGCATATAATGCCATCTTACAGGGTTCGACTCACCTAATGGATACATTACATACCCAAATAGTGGTTATTGCCAAAGGGGAGAAGGACACAGTGACTACCTAATTGCAGTGAATGTTGACCTAGAGGTCTTCACTAGGATTCTTACCAACAGGGTTTTTCCTTACATAGACCAACGTATCCATGCAGAGCAGGCTCAGTTTATGTAAGATAGGGAGGCCAAGGAAAACATGTTATAGGTTCTGAATGCTATACATCATGCTCCAATCTAAAAGTCTTCTATGAGCTTACCGTTAAGCGATACTGAAAAAGCTTTTTACAGAGTGAGCTAGAAGTTTATACAAAGCATGCTGTCTCATATTAGTCTTGGCACCCACATTTGCAAACGGCTTCATATATACACTATATTGCCAAAAGTATAGGGATGCCTACCTTTACACGTACATGAACGTTAATGGCATCCCAGTCTTAGTCTGTAGGTTTCAATATTGAGTTGGCCCACCCTTTTCAGCTATAACAGCTACAACTCTTCTGGAAAGGCTGTCCACAAGGTTTAGGAGTGTGTCAATTGGAATGTTTGACCATTCTTGCAGAAGCACATGTGTGAGGTCAGGCACTGATGTTGGAAAAGAAGGCCTGGCTTGCAGTCTCCACTCAAATTAAATCCAAAAGGTGTTCTATTGGTTTGAGGTGCAGGCCAGTCAAGTTCCTCCACCCCAAACTCGCTCATCCATATCTTTATGGACCTTGCTTTATGCACTGGTGCGCAGTCATGTTGGAACAGGAAGAGGCCATCCCCAAACTGTTCCCACAAAGTTGGGAGCATGAAATTGTCCAAAATGTCTTGGTATGCTGACGCCTTAAAATTTCCCTTCACTGGAACTAAGGGGCCAAGCCCAACCCCTGAAAAACAACCCCACACCATAACCCCCCCTCCACCAACCTTTACACTTGGCACAATGCAGTCAGACAAGTACCATTCTCTTGGCAAACACCAAACCCAGACACATCCATTGGATTGCCAGAGAGAAAAGCGTGATTCCTAACTCCAGAGAACACATCTCCACTGCTCTAGAGTCCAGTGGTGGCGTGCTTTACAGCACTGCATCCTATGCTTTGCATTGCACTTGGTGATGTAAGGCTTGGATGCAGCTGCTCGGCCATGGAAACCCATTCCATCAAGTTCTCGACGTACTGTTGCTGTGCTAATCTGAAGCTCCCATGAAGTTTGGAGGTCTTTAGCTATTGACTCTGCAGACAGTTGAGGACTTCCGCGCACTGTGCGCTTCAGCATGCGCTGACCTCGCTCTGTCATTTTACGTGGCCTGTGGTGGTGGTGTGAGTTGCTGTTATTCCTGTTTGCTTCCACTTTGTTATAATACCACTAACAGTTAACCATGGTAACCGTACAAGGAAATTTCACAGATGTACTTATTGCACAGTTGGAAACCTATCACGGTACCACGCTTAAATTTACTGAGCGCCTGAGAGCGACCCATTCTTTCACAAATGTTTGTAGAAGCAGTGTGCATGCTTTCAGGAGTTCAAAAGGTCTCTGCCTCTGCAAATGATCTGATCCTTTCTTAATCTCACAATTTAAGAAAATTTGGTATGCTCTCAGGTCTCAAGATTAACTAGAGTAGATCAGTAAAACAACTTAAATAAAATCTTTGTCCTGAACTTTTTACTTCGCTAGGCAAAAGGTGAACACATACCTCCTTCAATGGTACAAAAACACCTTTGCATGTTTTGGCTGCAGCAACATAGTTAAAAAGAACATCCTACCCTACACAATTAATTCCCAATCTTCAATCCAAACTTCTTGATATTATTAGGGGCAGAAAAGGCCAGACTAAGTAGATCAATTACCTAAACATAAAGGAGGCATGGACTTCCCATATCTACTTAGGTATTACTATGCATCACACTTACAGCAGATTCTAGCCTGGTATAAACATGATGATCTCAGACTCTGGATATGTATATAACAAGATTCTATTCCTGTTCCTTTAGCAAGTCTTTCCTGGTTGTAATCTCCTCTTGAGCCCCAAATCAATGCCCGGCCACTAACAGGTTCTACCATCCAAATGCCCAAGCAGTTTACTGTACCTTTTATAAATTTTCTCTCTCTCTTCCACTCTCATGCCTATTCTGACATGTTGGGACTTTCCATTGGCCTTCAGTACCCCTTCCTCCTATTTATTTGCAAGAAAGGACCCTGACAAACCATGACTCTTATCCAAAGAAATGGGAAACAAAGTTAAATACTACTCAAAAACTAACCATATCTTGTGCTTAACTCACACTTCTTCTATATCCAAAAAATACCAAGGATCAAGATTCAAACTCCTATCTAGGTCATACAAAACATCGATCTTTCCTACCGAAGACATACATCAAAGTCTCCAACATGTGCAGGAGATGCCATAACCACAGGGGTACATCTTCTGGATATGCATGGAGTTCTGGAACTACTAGGAGGCAGTAAGGCACATCATTCACAGACTCACATACTGTATATTGCTCTAGACACAAACCTTAAGGCCTACCTGCTCCATAATACACCTCTTCACTGTGAAACCTTAAAAAAAATCATGATGAGCTCCATTTCATCAATGCATCCAGAGCCTGCATCCTGCTTCTATGGAAACAGTCTTCTCCATTCACAATAAGTTACTGGTTCATGAGAGTTAACATAATAATGCTGGTTAAAGATATTATCCTGTCAATCTGAAATCAGAGGGATTCAGACAAACCTGGTTCTATTGGATTGAATTTATTACTAAAATAGTATTTCACTCCTACCAAACCTGACCCAATCTAAAAGGACTTGAACTTCACCAAGACCCAGCTTGGGTGCCCTTCACTTTGCTTTCACGTCTTTTTCGTAGGTTCCCCTACTTACCCTTCTCTTCTTGCCCCCCCCTTATCCTTTTCTTTCTTCCTCCCCTACTCAATCCTACTCCACCCCACTAACCCACACCCATTATGTCCCATTTGACCCTTACCTACCTCCTGTTTCCCTATGTTTTCCTAATTCCGGAAACTGACAGTGAGGCAACAGTGGTAGGACAAGAAACCATATAGTACATCCAATACACTGTTAACTGTAAAATCTACATTATGCCATAGTACCTATAAAACTGTATCCTTTAACCAATGTTATGACTGCTATGTGTATTACAGGCCCTTTTCTACCTATTATTAATACCTTTTGCCTACATAAACAATGAAATTATTTAAAAAAAATGAAAACTTGCTGCTTAATTGAGAACAACTAGAAATGTTAATTTTGCCTAAGCAGTGAAATGTTTGTTAGTCCTGAATTCCTTCAGAAAAAGAGAAGTGCCCAAATTTCTGTACCTTCAGTATTACAAATGTTGATCTGCAGTTTGGATCCTGTATGGCACTGCTGCCTCTGACTGTTAGGCTCACAAAATTTGGGGTGAGATTTGGTAATGTCAATACGGAGTTATTATTATTATTTTATACAGGATTTATATAGCGCCAACAGTTTGCTCAGCGCTTTACCATATAAAGGGAGACAATACAGCAACAATACAGTTCAATACACGAGGGATAGGAGGGCACTGCTCCTTGGAGCTTACAATCTAGGAGTTTCTCACTGTTCTCCTTGGTGAAGAGGAAGCTGTTTGCATTGCAAGGATCTCTCTGCTTCTGCTTCATTCATTTTATGGATATGTACTTCCTGCACCTCACCTGCTGCCTCTTGAAATCCCACCAAGTCATCAGTTCATCCGTCAACAAGGAGGTAAGTCTGATATGAGGAACCAAAGCTCTGCTTCTCTACCAAGATGGCTGCCCTTCACACAGAGACATATTGCTGAACAAGACATGGTGTGTGTGAGCTGTTTGAGCGCTAAAGAATTTATATTTTGATCCCTCCAGTACTGAGATTTACAAACTCTGACAGACAGCACAGATAGCCTGGTGGCTTAACTTGTCTTTGCTGAAGTCAAGCTATAAAGCTAGGTCCCCTTCTTACCCTCATCATGTACCTGAACAATGAAGAGCAGCAGGAGACTGACAAGATCACCTCTCTTTTTTTTAATCAGCCTGTTCATTATCAGCAGATATGCTTGCCAAAATAAAATTGATTAATTTAAAATGCTAAGGCTTTGATATCAAGATAAATGCTTGTACATAAAAAAGCATATAAAATAAATGTAATTATTTTTTAATAAATACATAGCTGGATTAATTGCTCTATCACAGCTCAAACCTATGATCAGCTTTAACTTCAGCGAAAGATAGATACTACTGGCACTGGTTTTCTAGGAAACTGGTATAAAGAGGAGAAAGGAAGCCCCAGGCAGATATCCAAAGACAATCCTTAGAACAACCCCCCCCCCCCCCCCCCCCAGCACTTTGTTTTTTCTGTACTTTCTGTTTCTTCATAGAACAACAAAACCTAGCAAAACCTAATTCTCCCTGATTGTAACCTTCAGGTACTGCCAACATTGACTACATACGGGGTGCAGGGTTTACAAATTATGAGCTACAGAGTGATGTGTCAGCTTTAATCTTTACTGGTTAACTTCACTCATCTCACCAAGACATTTGCAGCAACGGCTAGTGAGAGTGTAAGGCACACTTTCCCTTCTTTAATAAAGATATGAAGCCTTCCCTTTAAATTGTATGATAAGGAAACCCTATGATCTCATTAGAATATAGCTCATGTAATTGCTCACTAATTCCACATATTTCTGCCTATACCGCCAGCCTCGGAATTGCAGAAGGACAAGGAAAAAATAATTTCCCATAATGATGTTAAAAGATGCTGGGTCAGGGTTTCTCTACTGGCACCAGTCCCATATTACAGCATGACATACAGCTTCCAGCTCAAGCTTAACATTACTGCATCCAGAGAATTAATACAGCGCCCACCTTTACTGGACTTGCAGGGAATGCTATACAGGCATTTGTACTTTTTAACAATGAATAGATTTCATAGTATATTCGAACGGCCTTACCATTTATTTTACTTCTTATAAGTTTTAATATTGTTTCCATTTTCCTGTATGTATTGTTTTGTTTTAATGTATTGAATTGTATTGTAACTATACTGTCTACCCGAATGTTGAGCAAACTGTTGGCACTATATAAATTGCACGCACGCACACACACACACACTAAGCTGTAGGGATCAGCCTAAATCCTAAATGTGTAATGCAGTGCCTGTCTGTGACCTGACTTCAGTCCTTTCTGCTTGGTAGATGTTGGGATGGGTATTCTTTAAGGAAAGGATGCATAAATGGCTGCTGAGGGCCCACATGTTATCCTTCAGTACTGTTTTGCCAGCCCTATTTAAAGGGTCAGGCCATCCAAATCCAATATGTCTGTTGTTCAAAGATGCTGGACAGTAAAACACTCTGAAAGCTTCTTATATTTATGTAAAAATCAGATTGGTGAAATCTTACTTAAGGTCCCAGGTCTGCATACCTGCTCATACCATTATGACAGGGTCCCGCACTGCCTGTTGGAGTTTTATTCATCTTATATTATGGAGGATGTAACAGGAACATCCCAATCACCCAGGTGGACAAGGAAAGAGTGGAGAACTATAGCACAGAAATTTCTCTGTTGGATTCGCCAAACTATATAAGATGCCATAGGCTTATGTAGCCCACCAGGTACCTCTCACTGTTGGAAATTCATTCATTCGAGAAAAGTTTCTACATTACTGAAGAATAATCCTAACCTACACCCTGATCAAAAAGGTAATTTATCATACAGACCTCTTGCACCCTCCTAGTCTAGCTAGGGTTAGCTAGACTCTAATGGCTAGTTAGGAGCTGATTAGCAGCTCAGGTGAGATAGTCAGAGAGGTCAAATTCTAGTCAGGACTGAGAGACGACTCTGCAGGCTAGCCCCTCTGGAATTTCCCCCTACTCTGAGGCTTTCGGAGGAGGGCCTTGGAGGCAGTGGGTGGATCTGAGGAGTGGTTAGCTGCACTTTTGAGGGACTTTAGCCAATCCCCAACAGAAGGCTTGGCAAGGGGCTGGACTACCTTAACCACCTCCCGCCCGCCATATAGTAATATGAAGGACGCAAGGTGGTTCTCTTGTTCTGGGAGGACGTCATATGACGTCCTCCCATTCTAACCACGCATGCACGGCTCTCGGAGTGCACAGCGCGGCGATCCACGGAAAGAGCTGAAGATGTCGGCTCGGTCATGTGATCAGCTGTGTTCAATCACAGCTGATCACATGTAAACAGAGAAATTGGCGTTTCTCTCCCCACGAGCTGTCACGCTGACAGCTCGTGAGGAGAGGAGAGCCGGTAATCGGCATTCCTCGGAGGGGACATGTACACAGATTATCAGAGCACTGATGATCAGTGTTCCCTGATGATCTGTGTAGCCCCAGCAGCGCCACCTGTCAGTGTCCATCAGTGCCAGCTCTCAGTGCTCATCCATGCCACCTGCCAGTGCCCATCAGTGCCACATTTCAGTGCCCATCAGTGCCACATCAATGCCACATATCAGTGCCCATCTGAGCTGCCTTTCAGTGTCACCCATCAGTGCCAGTCAGTGCCACCTATTAGTGCTGCCAATCAGTGCCACCTATCAGTGCCAGTCAGTCCCGCCTATCAGTGCCGCCTTTCCGTGTGCATCAGTGCCGCCTATCAGTGCCCGTCAGTGCTGCCTATCAGTACCACCTAACAGTGCCAGTCAGTGCCGCCTATCAGTGCCACCTATCAGTGCCATATATGAATGCTGCCTTTCAGTGCCCATCAGTGATGCCTGTCAATGCCCATCAGTGCCACCTACCAGTGCCTCTTCGTCAGTGCCTATCAGTGCCACCTATCAGTGTCCATCAGTGCAGCCTATCAGTGTCCATCACTGCAGCCTCATTAGCGCACATCAGTGAAGGAGAAAAATCACTTATTTACAACATTTTATAACAAAAACTAAGAAAAACATTTTTTTTTTCAAAATTTTCAGTGGTTTTTGGTTTGTTTAAGAAAAAATAAAAAACCCAGAGGTGATTAAATACCACCAATATAAAGCTCTATCTGTCACAAAAAAATGATAAACATTTCATATGGGTACAGTGTTGCATGACCTAGCAATTGTCATTCAAAGTGCAACAGCACTGAAAGCTGGAAATTGGCCTGGGCAGGAAGGGGGTTAGGCTAGTGGTTAAAAGTGTTGGAGCCGAGGGGTATCCCGGAAACAGTCGCGGATCTTACTTCCACCGCTACTGCTCTGTTTCAGGAGCTGACACCCGCTATTCCCATTGACCGGCTCGCTTCCTCCGGGCCACATCTGGGAGCGGTCGTCCAATAGGAAGAGGGCCCTCCCTCAGACCCCTCCACGATCAAGTCCTTCCTGTTCTTTTCCGGGTTGAAGATGCGTCTTGGACCTCCCACGTATCGTCTCACCGATGGACTTCTCTGACGGGACCGTGAGTTTGACCCTTAGGGCTTTCCCAGTTTGTTAGCATTCCAGGTTGGGACTGCTCCGGCTTGCTCCCTTGGGTTCCATCCCTGGTTGGGGGGGTCTCCTCCTGGACTTAAGAATTATGACTTTCTGCTGCCGCAGCCTATTTTGGGTCCGGGTGATGGTATTCGGGTCTCCGTTGGTGGCATGGGGTGATGGTTCCCTTGGGCCCTGGGGTGGGAGGTTGACCTGGTAGGCCCGGTTGGCCTCCATGGTTCTCCGGGTTTCTATGGGGAGATCATCACGGAGGTTCTCGCTCCTGGGACTTTTAGTTTTATTATTTTGGTACCCCGTTCTATTATGTTCATTGCCTTATTGCCTTTTTGCCCCCTGAGGGCTTATGTTTTTGATGTTTCCATTTGCAGACATGTGTCTGCTGGTAGAGCCACCCCTAACTGGTATCCTTCACGTGTAGGATGCACGTCACCATTGGCGTGACTCGATTGCACTGTTGTATATACTTTTTGTGTCTTTTTCCTTTTTTTGTTTTTTTTTTTCTTCTGTTTTTTTTGGTTCTTGTTTTATGCAGGGTTCTGGGGCGCCACGGTCCGATCGCCATTGGGAGTGGAAATTGCTGGCTGCTTTATGCTTTTTTCTGCTGAGCGTGTTGCGCTGATGCCGCCATGGCCTCGCCCCTTTTGAAAATATATTCACAAAATGTTCAAGGCTTCAATTCGCCTCAGAAGCGGGCTAAAGTTTTTCATCACCTCAAATCACAACAAATTGACGTGGTATGTTTACAAGAGACCAGGTTTTCTCAGTCATCCGCTCTGCGTTATCTTTCACCTCACTATCCCACCTTTTACACTGCCTCGGCTCCTGAGAAGCATCGGGGTGTACTGATAGCTTTTAAACGCAATCTCCCTTTTGTCTGTGCTCGGAATATAGCGGACCCCACGGGCAGGTATTTGCTTCTGCAAGGCACCCTCTGGGACCAGGAGGTTACTTTTGTCTTTTACTACGCACCTAATCGTTTTCAGCATAAATTCTTTTCGCATCTTTGCACCATTGTTTCCCAACACTCCAAGGGTCTTCTTCTTGTTTTGGGGGATTCAAATGTTACTTTGGATTAAACATTGGATAGGCGCTACGCACGGGGGGCGGCCCCTTCTCATGACTTGGTGCTGGAGGAACCTATGCGCTCTCTCCTGCGGACGGCGGGGCTAGCGGACGTCTGGAGGGAACTTCACCCAACTGAACGCGACTTTACATTCTATTCCAATCCTCATGACAGTTTTTGTATAATTGACCATATATTCATGCAGGTTCAGCAGCTTCCCTTGGTCCGGCGGATAACTATTCCCTCCTCACCCTGGTCAGACCATGATCCCTTGGTACTCCTCCTTGCCCTCTCTGGGTCAGAACGGCACCCTTTTCATTGGCGCATCAATGACTCTTTATTGACCACTCAGACTACCTGCCAACAAATAGAATTTTTTTTACGAACATACTTCACGGAAAACTCGGGATCGGTCTCCTATGGGAGCCGCATAAGGCCACGGTGCAGGGTCATGTTATACAGCTGGTGGTGGTCCGGGAGCGGGAGCGCCGACTTTTGGAGCTTCATTCTCTCCTGGCCTCTGCGGATGCGCGTTGGTAGTCATCTCCATCCGCAGCCCATAAACAAGCTCGGAACGCTCTGGTGACAGAGTTGGACCTACTTGCCTCTTCGGAGGCGGAACGGGCCCTGCGTTGGACCAAACACAAATTTTATTCCTGTGATAATAAACCAGGTCCAATGCTGGCCAGGAAACTCAACCTTTTGCCTTGTTGGAGTTAGAGCACTGTTTTCTCTATTATGCTTTTTTTTTTATCGTCGCAATTGATAGCCCCTGCGTGGGCGTGTTTTGTTGCCTCTGTTTTATACTGTTTAAAATTAAAATTAATAAAAACCATTGAAATATAAAAGTGTTGGAGCCTGCTCAGTAGCTGAAGTGTTGTGGTGGAGAGAGGAGCGTGGAGCATGAAGACGTGAGGCTGGAGGAGAAAGGCTGCCAGGAGGCCTAGTGAGATGAGGCCTGCCTGCGAGCCTGGAGCTGGAAAGGAGGAAAACTCAGGATTCACCGGCCCCCTGAGAGATGAGCAGCCCAGCTTGTAGGCCTAGGAACAGCAGCCATTCCGCAAGCAGTACAGGAGAGTATCTGAATGAGTACACCTGCACCCCCCTGAGCAGATAGGGGAAGGAGCACTCTGGTGGGAAACCAGATTAGCCCTCTGCTAGTGACTGTTACCCCCTTAAAGGAACAGTAGCTAGATACCCTTCTCGGGAAGAAAACCTTCAGATGGTGAAGAGGAGTTTATCTAGAGTCTGGGATAGTACAATTGGAGCTGCTGGCTAGCACTCCAGCAGCATCAGAGAAAAGAAGCTGTGAACAGTCCAGTAAGTTGTTCTCAGATTTCCCTTGGTCATCTTATACACACCTATACCCTATAATATTCATTTATTAATATACATGTGGCGCCCATTAATGTATGACTATAAGTGAAACTCCCCTTGTGACTATAATCTCAATCCATTTATACACATATCATGACGCTTAAACAATTTAATTCCAATAATCAGTGAAAACCAATATAGCCAATAAAACACTTAATGCAATAAACATAAAGAAAATATTTTTTCATATATTCAACTCAATATAGTCTCAATCCAGAAATGTGTTTTCTATCTCCAAATAAAAAATCTTCCTCCACTCTGTGTACAATGAACATTTAGGTCTGAAAATTTACTTAGACCTCCAAAATTTTATTGATTTTCTGAAACAGACACCCTGTAGAATAAAATGGTGCCAACTTCAATGTCTTATGTCACACAATAATTGTGCTGCTGTTTTTATTTCATTTATTTATTTATTTCAGGTACATATATAGCACCATCAATTTCTGCAGTGCTTTACATATATATTGTACATTCACATAAGTCCCCAACCCTCAAGGCTGTACAATCTAAGATCCCTAACTTACATTCATACATATACATACTAGGGCCAATTTAGACAGGATCCAATTAACCTACCAGCATGTCTTTGGAGTGTGGGAGGAAACTGGAGTACCCAGAGGAGACCCACGCAGGCACAGGGAGAACATGCAAACTCCAGGCAGGTGGTGCCGTGGTTTGGATTCGAACCAACAACCCTAGTACTGCTAGGGGGAAGTGCTAACCATTTAGCCACTGTGCTGCTCTATTTTTCAAATCTATTGGACCTCTAATGTCAACTCTGCGCTCTTTTGAAACTTATCAAGCACAGTCTGCACTCAATCAGACTGTGTCCTTACTTAATTATAGTTCGATCCCCCAAGAGACCAAGCGCATGTAGCACTTGGCTTCACTCCTGATCTGTGGCCCCATTGCTTAGTTAGGACAGCAACTCCCCCTTCACCCATTGCTGGCTGACCACGCTGCTCACCAGAAGATGAATATTTAATGAGCGCTGATCAATAGCACTCGTCTCTGGCAGCAAGCAAAGATGAGCGCCGTCTTTCAATACAGCAGGGGAAAGGATCACAACAGATCAACAAATCAGCAGGCTGCTACGAAACATTCAGGTGCCTGGATGTGCCTCCAGAAACTTTTGCCACTGTCAGCAAATATTTTTGAACAGCCATTGAATCACACATACAAACTATTCTACACAGTCAGAGCTAAAGTATACGTAAATGCAATACTTTTTTTTTTAGGTTTGATAGAGTATTTATATTTTTTGTAAAAAAAGTAGTGGTTACAAACACAGCAACAAAACTGAGTCATATTGGGTTGATAGCAAATCATTAGTAAGTATCCACTATAAGGCCGCATTTACATTTGCAGCTGGGGGGTGGTAAAACACATGGTTGAGCCACATTTTCACACCCCCACCCTGGCTGCTCACCCTTAACTCCCCCTTAAGCTGCAAATGGTCACTATCTATGCCCCCTGTTGCGTTCAGTTGGCATTACCGCCCACCTATTCAACTGAATGGGGTCATGCCACAACCATCCATAGGGAGATGCCGAATTTCAAATGAATTGTGCTAATTAGCAATTTGTGAATTTTTAAAGCAAAATGTGGCAGTTAAGGGCCAAATAGTGCTGGCTTTACAGGGATGACAATCAAGAAAACAAATTTATTTAACCGCTTCTTGCTGCCCATCAGCGGTGCCATTTAAATGGACTTTTAAGCAGGGAGGTGGCACAGTTTCCCGATGATGTGGTGAACGCTGTGATTGTCTCTCACATTAGTCACATGATCAGGAGCCTGTCTGCTGGCTCCTGATCAGAAGCTGTGAGCAAGAACTGTCAGTGACGGCTCGGTAAGTGCGCTGGGACGGCACAGTAAGTGCAACCTTGGCACACAATCACAGACTGCAGGAGATGGGCTCACTCTACCTGATGACACGTACAGTATATGCATTACATGGTCAAGAAGAGGTTAACGTATCAAGGGGTACAGTCTTAACAAAAATGATTAATGACAAACATGGACAACCCATACTATCTAAGATGAACTCAATGATAGAATGACAGATGATTAAATATTAATACTATGACAAGAATAGATGAACATTTAAAAAGATAACTTCACAAAAATACAGCCTCCAAAATCTTCAGAGCATTCTGTGACCTAGCACAAAAAAATGTGCATCATGAGCTTAAAAGAGAGGCCTAACTTCTTATAAGGTCCTTGATTTTAATTTATTTTTTGGTGTTTTTTGTTGCTTTGTCCCCTGTGTGGATTAATACAGGCCCTCCTCTTTGGTATGTATTATTTTCCCCTATAACCCTTTATCTGTCTGTTTGGCTGCATGCCCAACCCTCTTCTGTTGATAATAAACTCTCTGCCATCAACTGCTGGTCACAGACGGTCAAAAGTCTGACCGAGAATAAAGGGCATTCAGACATATGCCCGTCCTCATACCCAACAACGGCCATCTCAATGTTAATCTGTGACTTAGCTCAGTGAAAAAAAGAGAAAGGCTGTTCTGTTTCACAGAAATTTTACAAGTTGAACAACCTTTACAACTCTAAGAACAAGCACTAATGGTACGATCCACTTGTTTCCCCTAGAGAAGACCTTCATGGTTTGGACCTTATTTGTTTGTTCTACCATAGCCTTTCTAAAGACTTTCCTTTTTAGCCTGTATACGAAACAGTTATTTGGGGAATGAAAGATCATTCTGGAGCAACATTGCTATTGCCCTAAAATGTTGGTTCCATGCTCTAACTTAAAGAATGACAGCTAAAACTGGGTTGGTTATTATGGGAAACACAAACATTGACATCTGGACTAGTATTTTCATTATAAATCACCCTCTCTGAAAGCAAAACAGCAAAAAAATAATACAATATATTAAAAAGGATATGTTGGGAAGAAAAAATAAGCAGAGAAATGGGGAGATGATGAAGGATGGGGGATAACAGGAGGGGTGTAGGGCACCTTCACAGTTTTCATCCTGCTTTTCTCAGCTCTAATTAGGAATGAGCTCAGCAGCGCGAAGCAGCAGTGAATTAATTCAGCCTCGTTTGCTCCTTTACAAACAAATAGGCTCTCTCTGCAGTACGCTGGGAGAAAGAACGCAGCAGAAAGCAGCAGATCAGCCTCTGAACGTTGAAACTGCAAAGTATGAACCCTGTGACCACGCAGAGAAATAGGAAGGAGATGATCGCTGTGGCACTGAAGCTACCAAAACACAAAGATTTAAAATTTTTCAATCTTCATGTGGCACAGAAATTCATATGCTTGTAAATGTTGCAAAAAAAAAGAAACACAAAGGTAGAGAGAGTAAAGCAATTCTGCATTCAGATATTTATCTTTAAATTGTGTCATCAATATCAGATTTTGGTAAAATTGTAATTAAAATCTAAGCAAATAAAACCTCACAAACCATGTTTGGTTTAGCCATATTGATGAACAACTTTACATAGATGGAGCTGTGTAGAGAGGGAGAGGAAAATGATAGAAGGTGAGAGAAAGGAGGGAACGGATACAGAAAGTGAGAGAGAGAATGTGATAACAGGTGACAGACAGAATGAGAGAGATTCTGCAAGGTATATAGAGCAAAAGGGAATAGTAAGGACCCATGAGGGTTGGTTCACACTGGGATCACACAGGAATGCAGCCCGCTTTGCCGTATGATTCCTGCACGTTCCTGCGCTGTGCTATATTGCAGCTCATTCATTTAAACTGATTCTAAAGGCTTTTTTTTTTCAACAACAAAACAGGTCTATACTTACCTGTTGTGTGCAGTGGTTTTGCACAGAGCAGCCCCAATCCTCCTCTTCTCGGGTCCCCCGCTGGCGCTCCTGGCCCCTCCCTCCTGTCGGAGGCCCCCACAGCAAGCAGCTTGCTATGGGGGCACCCACTGCTCCGTGTATCCATTCCAGACACGGAGCCGCAGCTCGGCCCCGCCCCCTCTTTTCTCATTGGCTCACTGGCTGTAATTGACAGCAGTGGGAGCCAATGGCTCTTGCTTCTGTCTCAGTTAATGAGTAGAGGGATAGCCGAGACTCCAGTGCACATGGTTGGATCGAGAGGGGGCTTAGGTGAGTATTGGGGAGGGCTGGAGGGGATGCTGCTCAGAGAAGGTTTTTAATCTTCATTCACAGAATGCATGAAGGTAAAAAACCTTGAGCCTTTACAACCACTTTAAATAGGCTGAAATTTAACAGGGATGTAGAGAAAGTAGTGCATGTACTACTTTTAAAAAATGTCCCACACCAAATTGCTTACCAAATCACCACAGCATATGCAATTGAGGTGCTGTTATAACACTGGCACCCGTACCAGATCTAAAAGGCATTGCATTTTAAGCACAGTGTGAGGAAACGCACCCAGAATGTGTTATGGTGTGAACTGGCCCTGAGATTACTGCGTTTAAGTAAAACACGCAGTGAAAAGCAAATGGTAAAGCACAAAGCTACAGTAAGTGCAAAGCGTTGTGGAACAATATATTTTAAATAGCTATTCAGTGCACCACAACACTCATGTATTAAAGTTGCATTGTAAAAATGTTTTGCAGTGCACTGGCAGTCCATAATGCACTGAAATGCATCTGAACAGACTGCGGCCCATTCACACTAGTGCAATTTCTCCTGTGTCTGTTGTTGCACTGCAACACAGAACAATGAAAATCACCTTATTCTGTATGGTGCCCAATTACATCAATGCAACGTGGTACAATGTGCTTCTTTTGGTGAAGCCTAGTGCATTTTGGCCTCATAGACTTCAATAGAAGTGCATTTTTGCCAGGGTTTTGTGATTAACAACGAGCCTCTGCCTCCTACGTAAAAAACAAGCATGAAGCAAGAAAATGCAGCAAAAACCTGCAAAAAATCCACTGAAAAATGCATAATTATGCAGCAGCAACTATTGTCAACCTAGGCTGAATGGGGTCCTAAGGGATAGATGGAGAAAAAGAGATAGAAGGGAGCATTTACAAAAAAAAATATATGAATTCATTTTACAGAATGTGCAGAAGTAAATTGCAAGAAAATGTTAGTATTTCTAGGACCTCAAATGTGTGCTGTAGTGAGTGTTGTACATGGCAGGTCTTCATAGGAATCAATGGCAAATCAATGATTTTATTAAGCTATTTAAAAGTGGTCTGTGCTAGTGAATGTAATATTGACCATTTAATAAATGTGGCTAATGTTGTCGAGACCTAGTTCTCCTATTGAAGAATAAAAAATTCAAATGTTCGCAAATTCAGGCAACAAATTCAATGGGAAGAATACATACAGGAATCCGGTCAGCTGAAGAATTTATAAAAATGTGATCATTCTTCAGGCAGGCAAAGGATGGTGAAAAGGTATTATGTGATAAGTGATAAATAATTTGCTGTTTTATACATAGACAGTAAAAGAGAAGGACAATAGAAGGACAAGGACAAAGAAGAAGGGAAAATAAACAGATCAACAGTTTGTGTGTATGCCCTCAATGTGTGTAATAACCTGCTTCTGATGAAGTTGATTGGAAGAAATGCATTGGGTGGAGCTGGAACCTTGTGATGTTATCACGCATGTGGAGGCTGTGCGGAGAAGGAAGTAGTGTAGTCTGATCTATCCTTAGTGCTGGGTTATAGCATAAAGGAATGTAAGTGTATTTTTAACTACTTGTATTCATTTTAATAAAGAGATTTGTGCAATGAGCTTCTATACTCCTCTCTTCCAAGATGGTTTGATGGTTTGTGGTATTTGAGGAGTTTAGCAGCCACCATTTACGTCTGTGAAGTCCTAGTCGTGTATGAACTTAATTACACAATCTGCTTTGTTTGACCATCTTACTAATCTACTGTAAGTGGTCAACACTTTAAGGTGAGTTTATCAGCTTTTGGGTGCTTTTTTAAAGTAGTGTGTAGCAATCGTGCACACGGAGATGGACGCGGTCATCCATCTTGCTAAGGATCCTCCATCTTGTATCTCTCTCCTTCCAATCCCCACTCCCTCTCTGTTGAGTGACACGTGGTCTCTGTGTGTGTATGCTGAGTTCAAAAGGCATCAGGCCCCAGCTGGAGAGCTTCATGGTTATAAACCCCAATTAGCCTGGCCCCAGTATGTCTGTGAGACTCTTGCTTGAAAAGGATCGTAAAGCCATAAACCAGTCCTTCACTGGGCTTCAAAGACATTCCAGCTAGCCGTAAAACAGACTCACATTTAAAAACCCACTTTTCCATATAATTTTATATCTTAAGGTAGGAAATAATTACATAAAAACCAAGCATATATGTATTCGGATAGCTCAGTTTAATACAAGTCGCCTGATATCTTACATATCAGGCGACTTGTATCTCAAGCTTGAGAACGCCCGATGGGAGGGGCGAAACTCGTTGACGCATTTCCGGTCTTTACCCCGTACGTCTGACGTCACTTCCGGTGAGTGGAGCGCACGCTGAGCGGTGCGTTCCAGCGGCCATCTTTTGGGATCTGTGCATGTTTGATCTCTGTGGAGCTTCTGCTGTATCCTGGAGCTGTGATGTGAGATTCCTGAGGAGGTTGTCTGACATTCATTGTCCATCTGGAAGAAGCTTGTCCTAATAAATATGCCTTTTTAAAGTGATTTAAATGTGAGTGGCCTTAATCCTTGATTTTATTTAAAAACGGTAGTTTGCAATATCACACTATCTGAGATTTTCTCTCCCCGGTTGTATGGTGGAGCCTATACTGAAGGTGAGGATTCCTATAGAGTGGACATGAAAGAGGATTTAGGATCCCATAAAAATTCCTAAAAGGCGTTTCATTCACCTATATTTGGTGAGTGCATTTGATGTTGGTTTGCACGGGTGGAAGGTGGAAGTTTTTCTTTTCATTAGAAGAATTTTTGATCTTTTTGCACGAATTTTCTGAACTTTTGTTGTCTATTATCATGATGGACTTTCACTACTAATATAATTTTCTATATATGTTTGCACTTTATATATTTGTTGTGATAGAGAGGTCTATGTTTGCGCTGTTTATATTTATCACATTTTGTGTTCATCACATTGCACAGCAGCAGGATAGATCCTGTAGTAGTGTTTTTCACTTGGCGCAGGAAGAATTTTTAGCATAGTTCCCTTTATCCAACACCCTCTCCAACATAATATTGAATTCTCTAGTTGTTGCTTATGTGCCACACTAGGTGTAATATACCATCTTGCCAAGCATTTATAATTCATTTCTACTACTTTCATATCCACCGCCCCATGTGCCAAATTAAATATTTTCCTTTTTTGCTGTTCATTTAATTGAATTCCAAATTCCATCTCCCATTTCTTCAAAAATGGTGGAGAAATGGGTCTGGATATTTTAGTAAGTATCTTATATATACAAGAAGTACTATGTTTCTGTATAACACCCGAACTCAACATTTGTTCAAGTGGATACAGGTCTTTTACTACTCTTACTGGTTGTAGAAGTGCCATTTCAAAGTGTCTTAATTAAAAATATTGCCACTCCTCTAATACATTAAATAAATCCTTTTTTTGTTTCAATTCTTGAAAAGAGCATATTTCCCCCTCCTTCATAATATCCTTTAACTGTACATTTCTATCTTTTATCCATTTTCCTGATATATCCTCTTTCCCTGGTGGGAAAAAATTTGTTCCTACAAGTGGTATTAACAGTGAATTATACTCCCAACTCATTTGTTCATGAATTACATCCCATATTCTAAATACATTCTGTGTTAAAGTGCTTGTGTTTTCAAAAAACATCCAAAACTGTTGTGGAATCCAGATAATTTGATCTAACTGTGTCTCGCTTAGTGTACTTTCCATTTTTACCCAACTTTTCCCTCGTGCATTATATACTCACTCTACTACCCGTGATAATATTACCAAATAATAGTATCTCTTAAAACCTGGTACGTTTAAACCCCCATCTAATTTATCTTTACACAGGACTTCATATTTTATTCTCAGTTTTTTGTTTGCCCATATATACCTTAATATTATTTTTTTAATATACCCAAGTATGTAATTGGTACATATATTGGGAGCATATTAAATTTATACAAAATGTTTGGCATTATCACCATTTTCACCAAGTTTATTCTTCCTACCCAGGAGAGTGATCCTCTTCAGCTTTCCCTCAACTTGTTCTTTATCTCGTTTATTATTGGGATGTAATTTACCTGATCTAGGGTTAACTTTATTCCCAAATATTTTAGTTCTTTTTCCATGTGAAAGGAAATTCATTTTGTAACGCCATTTTCTCTATCTTTGGGACACTAATATTTAGTATCTCCGACTTTGAAAGATTCACTTTTAAGTTTGATAATTCTCCGTAGTATTTTAATACTCTCATTAAGTTTGGTAATGTTAACCTATGATTTACCATGTAGAATAACATATCGTCTGCATACGCTGCAACTTTATGTTCCATGTTTCCTTTAATATCTATACTATTTCGAACCATATCTAGTAACGGCTCTAAACAGAATTCAAATAGCAGGTGCGAAAGTGGACATCCCTGCCTAGTTCCATTATACATTTTAAACACTGGTGACAATGAGCCATTGATCTTTACAGCTGCTGAGGGATAGCTATACACATTTTTTATCCACTGCATCATTTTAAGTCCTATCCCTATTGCCTCTAACGTGTCCATCATAAATCCCCAGTCTACCCTGTCGAAGGCTTTCTCAGTGTTTATAGCCAGGCGACTTCTCTTTTTTACTCTTCTGCAGAAGGAGCAATGATCTTAGTCCATTATCCCTTCCTTCTCTTCCTGAAACAAATCCCTCCTGATCTAAATGTATCCACTCCGCCATTAGATCTTTCAACCTGGTCGCTAATATATTTGCTTATCATTTTGTATCCGCATTTAATAGTGAAATTGGTCTATAACTGGAACAAATCTTTCCCTTCTTTAGGGATAAATGTAATGTGTGCCATTAACGACTCCTTTCTCATCTCCACCCTTTCTCCTATTGCATTCATATATATGCAAACATTTTCAGGATTAGTTGTTCTTTAAACTTCCTATAGTATCTCTTTGTATATCTATCCAGTCCTGGACTCTTCCCTAATCTATGCAGTCTGGCTTCTTTTAAATATAACTTCCTTTTCCTTTCTACTTCTTCTTTTTGATACCTAGGTTTCACATCATATAACCTACTGTATATATATATATATATTTCTAAAGGTGCTATTGACATTAAATTGTCACCATGGGGTTTATTTACTAAATCTGGTTGACTCAGAATCTTGGGCACCTGTGCATGGTAGCCAATCAGCTTCTAACCTTAGCATGTTCAGTTAAGCTTCAGCAATAAAACCTGGAAGCTGATTGGTTTTTATGCAGAAGTGGACAAAATTCTGAGTCAACCAGGTTTAGTAAATAAACCCCCATGTGTCTGTAACAACCCATGCAATCCATACATACAAAGAAACCAAAACATATAAGTTAAGAAATTAATTTATGTGTAATAAAATGGAATTACACAGGGAAAAAAGTATTGACTACATGAAGAAAGGGAGGTGCAAAAAGCCAAGTCACCAGCTGAAATCTATCAGTCATTAGAAAGCAATCCTGCCCCTTGTCAGTGCAAATTAATATGAGCTGGTTCAGTCTCAACTGATGGTCTATAAAAAGGTGTCTCATTTCCAAGGTTTCACACAAGAAACATCTCATGATGGGTAAAAGCAAATAGCTCTCTCAAGACATTCGCTTATTTTTGCAAAACATACTGATGGCATTGGTTACAGAAAGATTTCTAAACTTCTGAATGTTCCAGTGAGCACTTTTGGGACCATAATCCAGAAGTAGAAAGAACGTAATTTCACCATAAACCGGCCATGACCAGGTGCTCCTCACAAGATTTCTGACAGAGGAGTGAAAAGAATTTTCAGAAGAGTTGTCCAAGAGCCAAGAACCATTTGTGGAGAGCTTCAGAAAGTGAATAATAATAGTATGAGTAATGCACTCAACCACCATGGCCTGTATGCGCGCTCACCACGCAAAACTCCATTGCTGAAGAAAAAGCATGTTGAAGCTCGTTTAAAGTTTGCTACACAACATTTAGACAAGCTTTTGAAAAACAGGGGAATATAGCCTGTTCAGAAGAGACCAAAATGGAGCTCGTTGGATGTCATAATACACACCATGCTTGGAGTTCAAATGGCACTGCACATCACCCCAAAAACACCATACCAACGATGAATTTTGGAGGTGAGAACATCATGGTGTGGGGCTGTTTTTCAGCATATGGTACTGGCAAACTTCATGTTATTGAAGGAATGATGAATGGAAAAATGTACCAAGACATTCTTGATAAAAATCTGTTGCCATCTACCAGGATGATGAAGATGAAAGGAGGGTGGACATTTCAGTAAGACAATGATCCTAAGCACAAAGCCAAGGAAGCTCTCAATTGGTTTCAAAGAAGGAAAATAAATCTGCTAGAATGGCCAGGCCAATCACCTGACTTAAATGGCGTTTTTGCACTGAAGTCTATGCGAGGCGTTTTGGCATTGAAGTCTATGGGACGCAACTTTGCAATGAAGTCTGTCTAGTCGCAAAGGTGATCTGGCGCCTGGGATTTGTTAAGCCCTGGCTTATGGACATACACTCTATTGCCAAAAGTATTGGGACACCCCTCCAAATCATTGGATTCAGGTGATCCAATCACCTCCATGGCCACAAGTGTATAAAATCAAGCACCTAGTCATGCATGGTACTGTGATAGGTTTCCTCCTGTGCAATAAGTCCATCCGTGAAATTTCCTTACTATTAAATAATCCACAGTCAACTGTTATTGGTATTATAACAAAGTGGAAGCAACTGGGAACAACAGCAACTCAGCCACGAAGTGATAGGCCATGTAAAATGACAGAGCATGGGGTCAGCACATGCTGAAGTGCACAGTGTGCAGAAATCGCCAAGTGTCTGCAGAGTCAATAGCTAAAGATCTCTAAACTTCATGTGGGCTTCAGATTAGCACAACAACAGTACGTAGAGAGCTTCATGGAATGCAAGCTGCTCCAAGCCTTACATCACCAAGTGCAATGCAAAGCATTGGATGCAGTGGTGTAAAGCATGCTACCATTGGACTCTAGAGCAGTGGAGAAATGTTTTCTGGAGTGACGAACCACGCTTCTCTGTCTGGAAAACCGATGGACGTGGTTGTCAGGAGAACAGTACTGGCCTGACCACATTGTGCCAAGTGTAAAGATTGGTGGAGGGGGATTATGATGTTGGGTTGTTTTTCAGGGGTTGGACTTGGCCCTTTAGTTCCAGTTAAGGGAACTCTTAAGGCATCAACATACCAAGACATTTTGGACAATTTCATGCTCCCAACTTTGTGGGAACAGTTTGGGGATGGCCCCTTCCTGTTCCAACATGACTGCGCACCAGTGCACAAAGCAACGTCCATAAAGACATGGATGAGCGAATTTGGGGGGGAGGAACTTGGCAGGCCTGCACCTGTTCTAACCTCAACCTGACAGAACATCTTTAGGATGAATTAGAGTGGAGATTGCGAGCCAGGCCTTCTCGTCTGACATCAGTGCCCGACCTGACAAATGCGCTTCTGGAAGAATGGTCAAATATTCCCATAAACACACTCCTTAACCTTGTGGACAGCCTTCCCAGAAGAGTTGAAGCTGTTATAGCTGCAAAGGGTGGGCCATTTCAATATTGAACCCTACGGGCTAAGACTGGGATGCAATTAAAGTTCATGTGTGTATAACGGCAGGCATCCCAATACTTTTGGCAATATAGTGTACCATTTTTTATTCTTGCCTGACCATTTGTAGCTTGTTAGGTGGCAATGCACTGTAAGTCTTTGTTGGATGTCCATTCAATGTTAACCACTTGCTATGGGGTATATTTGAGAATATTTTTGATATATGTACTTATATTACAGATCTACCACCCATCTTCTCCTGATGAAGCCTCTTGAAATTGAAACGCGTTGGACCCACGTGTAACAAGTGATCAAAGTTTGATTGGTTGTAAAGAATTTCTAAACATACTTTGTGACATGTGTTGATAGGTGGTTTCATAAATATTATTTTCCAACTCTCTAATCAGCCTTGTGGTTTTATCAATGTTTTATGGAATGTTCAATAAAATTTATATTTTTTATATTTGTGGGGGGTTTTTTGGTGCCTTAAAAATTCCCACCTTTTTGGACTTTTTTGTATTGTAACCATAAGATGCCTGCTTATGTTTTCACCACATACTGTAACTCCTCTTTCCCAGTGCACAATTGTAGCTCCAAGAAAAAGACTCAAACTTCTGGGTATGAGGCAAACATACTCACTCTGTCCACCAAGCACACTTCAATGCTTTGTATCCAAGTAACCCCTTATCAGGTCAGAGAAAAGACATATGGGGACAGAAAGGTATTCAGCACTATAGCAGTAGCGCCGTTTAGGTTTTTGAATAGGATTTTATGTGGGTGGGGCTGAGGCGATAGGTGGTGCTGGAATGAAAAGTGTAGGCACCTTATAGTAGTCTTTATTAATAGTATACACGAAACAGAGTGTAGGTGAACATGTGAACTTTGCTAAGTTCCGTAAATGCATTAAACAAAGAAATGACGTGGTACTGTATTTTTTTATGATGCTACAAAACAGTAGTGCCTAAACTTGCAGGGGAGGAGAGGTTGCTTGGGGATGAAGTAGTGGTATGGTACCAGGGCGCTGCCTATTGATGGTTCAGGGTGTAGTGTCCCACTGGCCAGAGATAATGTCAGCCCTGATATAGAGCCTGAAACTACTGTGTAGATAATCACCTCAAGAATAAAGTGTGTCCTATTTGTCCTGTATGGTGCAAAGGGAACTGGTCTCATAGAACTTAGTTTCCACTTCCATAAGAAAAGTATTGGCAGATTCTGAGGCTTAGGCAAACCTATTGAACAGGGGAATTTCTTTGTGAGTGCCGGTTCCTGCAGTCCCCATCATTACCTCCGACTACATACTTACATAGGGCCAGCCATATTTCCCAATTATATTTGAAGGCTGTGTATCCTTTAATAGTACTGTACTGTTGCTAATACTGTATGTCAAGGGAGGTATACCTGTCAGACTGATTGAAAGCAAATAGATTGTACTTCACTGTAGCTGATCATAGATACCAGGGGATGGTCAAATATGCATATATCCACCAACTTCTCTTTAGACATATACAGTGCCTTGAAAAAGTATTCATACCCCTTGAAAAACATCCACATTTTGTCATGTTACAGCCAAAAATGTTAATATATTTTATTGGGATTTTATGTGATAGGCCAACACAAAGTGGAACATAATTGTCAAGTGGAAGGAAAATGATAAATGGTTTTCAAATTTTTTTTTACAAATATCTCAAAAGTGTGGTGTGCATTTGTATTCAGCCCCCCAGAATCAATACTTTGTAGGACCACCTTTTGCTGCAATTACAGCTGCAAGTCTTTTTGGGGATGTCTCTACCAGCTTTGCACATCTAGCAAGTGAAATTTTTACCAATTCTTCTTTGCAAAATAGCTCAAGCTCTGTCAGATTTGGTGGACAGCATTTGTGAACAGCAATTTTCAAGTCTTGCCACGGATTCTCAATTGGATTTAGGTTTGGACTTTGACTGGGACATTCTAACACATGAATATGCTTTGATCTAAAACATTCCTTTGTAGCTCTGGCTGTATGTTTAGGGTCATTGTCCTGCTGCAAGGTGGACCTCCGCACAGTCTCGAATCTTTTCTTCTAAGATTGCCCTGTATTTGGCTTCATCCATATTCCTATCAACTCTGACCAACATCCCTGTCCGTGCTGAAGAAAAGCATCCCCACAACATGATGTTGCCACTAACATGTTTCACGATGGGGATGGTGTGTTTATGGTGATGTGCAGTGTTAGTTTTCCGCCATACATAACATTTTGCTTTTAGGCAAAAAAGTTAAATTTTGGTCTCATCTGTCCAGAGCACCTTCTTCCACATGTTTCAATTTGCGAGAAGCCATGTTGGGAACACAGCAAACAGGACTTCTTATGACTTTCTTTCAACAATGGCTTTCTTCTTGCCACTCTTCCATAAAGAACAGATTAGTAGATTGCACAACTAATAGTTGTCCTGTGGACAGATTCTCCCACCTGAGCTCTGGATCTCTGCAGCTCCTGCAGAGTTACCATGGGCCTCTAGGCTGCTTCTCTGATTAACAGCTTCCCGACCACCCTATAGCAGAAGTACTGCTACAGGGCGGCAGGGCTGTGCAAAATCATGTATAAATACGTGATTTTGCATTTCCAGGTAGGGGGCACCTGCACCGCCATTGGCTGCTACAGATATCGATCACCCAGTCCCTGCCGGAGATTCCCTGCCGACACCTGGAGATCACCGAATAGCACTGACAGAGGAGAGACTTGTGTGTAAACAACACAGACCTGCCAGCAGTAACATGCTGCTGTGTATCTATTTGCACAGCAGAGAGATACAAAGCAGTGGGGTTCCCTAGTAAACCACACAGAGTAAAATAGCACATAGTTAACCCTTTGATCGCCCCATATGTTAATCCCTTCCTGCCCAGTGTCATTAGTACAGTGTCAGTGCTTTTTTTGGGCACTGATCACTGTATTAGTGTTATTGGGATGTCAGTGGCAGTTAGCCAGTTCCCCCCCAGTGGCAGAATGCCCGTCGTAGCCCCGCTATAAGCCGCTGATCGCCGCCATTACTAGTAGAAAAAAAAATTCCAGTATATATACCGCCATTTGTAGATGCTATAACTTTCATGTAAACCAATTAATTTACATATATTGGGATTTATTTTTTTTTAGAAAAGACTTGCAGAAGAATACATTTTGGCCTAAATTAGATTTTTTTTTACTAGATATGTTTTATAGCAAAAAGTCAAAAATATTGTTTTTTTTTCCCAAAATAGTTTTTGTTTATAGCGCACAAAATAAAAACTGCAGAGGAGATCAAATACCAAATAAAGAAAGCTCTACTTTTGGGGAAATAAAGGACATACATTTCATTTATGTACAATGTTGCATGACAGCACAATTGTCAGTTAAAATAATGCAGCGCCATATCGAAAAACATGGCCTGGTCAGGAAGGGGGAGGGGGTAAATCTTCTAGAGGGCAAGTGGTTAATGCTCTCCTTGCCCAACCTGTCAGTTTAGGTGGACGGCCATGTCTTGGTCAGTTTGTAGTTGTGCCATATTCTTTCAGTTTCAGATGATGAATTGAACAGTGCTTCATGAGCTGTTCAAAGCTTGGGATATTTTTTTTAAAACCTAACCCTGCTTTAAACTTCCCCACAACTTTATCTCTAACCTGTCTGGTGTGTTCCTTGGCCTTCATGATGCTGTTTGTTCACTAATGTTCTCTGAGGGCAGAACAGCTGTATTTATACCGAGATTAAATTACACACAGGTGGATTCTGTTTGCTAAATAGGTCACTTCTGAAGGCAATTGTTTCCACTAGATTTTAGTTAGGGGTGTCAGAGTAAAGGGGGCTGAATACAAATGCATGCCACAATTTTCAGATATTTATTTGTAAACAATTTTGAAAACTATTTATTATTTTCTCTCCACTTCACTAGTATGTGCCACATTGTGTTGGTCTATCACATAAAATCCCAATAAAATATATTTACATTTTTGGTTGTAACATGATAAAATGTGGAAAATGTCAAGGGGTATGAATACTTTTTCAAGGCACTGTATATCAGCCAATGTTTCATAAGCACTATTAGCTGCCATAGAGTCAGCTCAGTCAGTCTACAAATTAATTCAGCACAGGTTTCTTTTAAAGTTCAGGTATCAATATGTCACGCTGCTTGTAGTTACATTGTTGTTGCATTTTGATGGAATCTTCTACTTTGTTCACCATTTTATGTTTGTGATCTTAATCTCTACTCCTGTTGTCAAGCTTTTACTAAAGGAGCTTTCTGTGAACCATGATTCCAGGGTCTCCTGCACAGGAAAGCCAGAATCCACATACCCTGGAGATCCTGTAGTGTGCATAAAGAAACACAAAATGTGATACCAGAATATGAAATCTGTTGAAATGGAGATTAGAGAACGCATAAAAAGATGCAGTTTAGATCCTCCTCAATTCACCTTCACAGAATTCCCCTTTGCTTTATGTCGACGTTGAACTTGATGAAGTACATGAACCATTCCATTGCCTACTTCTCTACACCTTCCAGCTACTGACAAATGATAGGTGAAAGATGACTACACGTAAATAAGAAATGCATAACCCTAGTAGTAAGCTGGGTATTTCCATTGTGTGAATTGTACCTAAAATAGGAGAACTGATTGAAAAATATACGTGTGTTCACACCTTTATTTGATCTGAATATCAGTTCAGGTATATCTCTTGCTTAGTGGCATAAGCAAGCTTGGTGTCTTTCTAGGTGATCTCCAACCACTGGATCCTAGAAAGTGTACTGAGCCAAACAGACCAGTGCATAATCCTACAATGGGCTAGGATTTTGGTTGCATTGAACCAAATATTGAAGACAGTGTTTGAGCGGCGGTTGGCTAATAAATTCCCTAAATATCTGCAACCATCATAGCTTTTTTAACAGAATGGGAGAGCCATTGTTCATAAATGTTGCAATGGTTGTACATTTAACCGCAGCAATAAATGGCTTATGCATATGGTGAGATGATTTTAAACTGTTGTCACAATTAATATGACAAGAAAGGTTACAATATGCCTTGTACCAGTATTGTGAGACTGACAACACCAGTTATTCATGGAGGTATAGACAACTGCTTTATTTATTTGCTGTTTCTCCTTCAGATAGCCGGTATATCCACTGCTACATGCACTAGCCGTATTTTCTAAGGTGTGACCTTATTACATAGCGCAGCAACCACAGCACTGAGGTAACTAGAGATACTTTCTTTCTGACCACATAGTTTCTAATCACCCCATAACCTCTTATATAACATTTGTATATTTTCCATAATCCATTGACACTTTTCATATTCTACTTGCCAGAGTAATGGTGTTTTTGGTTAAAATATTGTTGTAAGAGTCAAAGCTCAGGAAGGACCCCATCTTCTCTGTTTTCAGCAGTGACCCCTTTAGCAGAGACACATGGCCCATGGCCAGAAAATAAAATCTTTAATCAACCTGAATCAGAAAGATACATCCCTGTGGCTGCTCTACATTATTATTCAACATTGCTATTTCAGTCTATGAAATAAAATATCTGGATTGCCTGTAGCAGCCAAAGCTGTTATCCTTCAGTGCAAGGTATAAAGTGAAAGCCACTGGACAGTTCAGATCACAGGCACAAAATACAGAGCTGATCCGAGCAGCTCTGTACCTTGTGATTGCTGTGATGACCAATAATAGCAATCACAAATATAAACACTACAATGTTTACATTTGAGAGCCTTCCTATTTCTGTCACAATGCAGGAAGTAGTATTTATGAATAAAGACCAATGAATGAAGAGATTCTAGGCATCAGCTGATGATTTATGGTAAGAGGTATTCATAAGTTTTGAGATAACTTTTTAACTCTCCCCCACTCCTGTACATCTCATCTCCATGCTGACTCTATATCACCTTAGGTTAGGTTAACACCTTCACCTCCCTTATCCTGCATTTGGGTACAGTGTTGCATGTTGTCAGTAAAGCTACCAAAACACTGGCCTTGTATTGAAGGAGTATTATAGGCTGGTATTCAAGTGGTTAATGTTTAGTACAGTTGGCCTTGATTTTTTGCCTAACCGGCTGCATGCAGCTGCCCAATAAAATATTTACCTTCCTTTCTGTCCCAGATCAAAGCTCCAAAATCTACATGAGCTACTTTTGAGGCAAGTTTGGGTGTTTTGGGCCCCAATGATTTCAATGGGAATAAAAATGCAGAATCTGATAGAGCTGTGCATGACAGCCAATCAGCTTCTAGCTTCTGATAGTTCAATTATCTTTGACAAAAAACCTGGAAGCTGATTGGTTTCTAGGCAGAGCTGCACCAGATTTTGCACTCTCCAGTTTCAGTAAATCAACTCCACTGTGTACCATAACACTGCACACCTCACAATATGATAGTCCACCAAAAGTCTGGAAAAGTCTCGGTAAGCCTTAATCGGGGCACAGAAAAAACATAAAACTACTGCAGCTCATGGAAACAATCTGGGAAGGATCCACTTACATGTAGAAAAAAAAAAAGGAAGGCAGGCTGCTGGAGTTGGTAGAATCACAATGGATTAATTTATTAAAATAAAGCACATTTACATATAAAAACAGCTGTGTCCAGCCAAGGATCATGTAGAAGCACCATTAGCAGCATGGATACATACATACATCATGAGATGGCCGATTATGCAGCAAAGAAAAAATTCAACCAGCAAATGTGTGGAGCTAATGCGGGGAGATCGTCGGCGCGGCAAACAGAGTGGCTAGCTGTCAAAAGTTTGTTGGGATGTCGGGTATGTAGGCAGGCTGCTAAGTATTTCTGGGGCCCCACCCCCTTTGTTAATTACCTTTCAATGGGATTGCCTGAAAACACTAACATTTTTCAGGCATATTTTAGGCATCTTTGAGCCTGTAAGAACTGGTCTTCTCCCCCTAGTGCCTTCTTTTGGTAAAACAAAAAATGCCTAAATCTTGAATTTAAAACGTCTGAAATGCTTTTCTAAACACATTCAAATACGAATGTCTGAAAACACCTGAAAATAGCTCTGCTCAGGTGCAAATTCAGCCTGAATGTTTAAAGGGTTTCTATGGTGATAACTGGCATGCATATGTGGAAAACGTGGGCTCTCTGTCTGTGAACACAACTCTTCCTTCTCATCAGGCAATATTAAAAAAGGTTAGGATCACAAATGAAAGAAAATAAAAATCTCTGCTCCTTGAGCCTCATTTATTCCTGCCCCCATCATCGTTGATGTAATGTTGGGCATAGACACAGCACAGTCTGCTGACTCCTACATTTCTAGGATCTAGGCAGGTACAGCAGTGAAATGTTCTGGGTGTTTACCTTCGGAGATCAGCTACCCTGAAGACTAGCAGCCTTCTTATCCTTACAACTGAGACAGGTTTATTATAATAGAATATCTAATTCTAAATAATCTGCCATTAGAAACCACACTGTTTAGACCAGAGTTCTCCACTCCAGCTTTAAATAATTAGATTGTTCAAATCACTAAAATAAAAAACGTATCTCACTGTAATACTCACCTCCTTTTCAGCATTGTCCCAAATGGACACTCTGCTCTGTTTTGCCTTGGAGGTTTCTCTTCTGGGTTGAAAGATGCTTAGTGTCATTCACACCTTTTCCTGTGGGCCCAGATTGCCATATTTACACCCCTTGGGTAATCATGGTCTAGATCAGAGGTGGCAAACTCAATTTCTCCTTGGGCCTCATTAGCATTGTGGTTGCCCTCAAAGGGCCAGTTGTATCTGTAAGACTAGATGTCCAGAGCATTGTATATCTGTAAGACTACATGTCCAGAGCACCCCACCCCCCTTACATCAGCCCTCCCACCATCAGAATTCAAAAGTCCCTTACCCTCCCTTGCATCACAGTGCACCCCACTTACCTTGTGCCACTGCTGGGAAGAAGCTGGGGGCAGAGCTGGGAAGTGAAAGTGCAGAGTCTAGAGGAGGACCAGAGGAGGGCTGGAGTCAGCTGCAGAAGTCTGCTGAATGCTGAGACTGGGGAATGTGGAGACAAGTGGGTGTGGCTGCACAGAGAGGCAGGATCTGTAGGAGGAGTTTTGTACTGATTTCTGTTGCTGACTGCTGAGAGGGGGGGTGTCAGAGATAAGGGGGATTCTGCAGGCCAGATTCAGCCCACGGGCCTTGTGTTGACACATGTGGTCTAGATTATAAACAAATTCAAAACATTCAGCAAGTAAACACACCCCCAGTGAAATCACAAACGAATAAATTCAGTGCTTTTGTACCCCTACTCTCCCCACCCCAACTACCACCAGCTTTTCGAGCATAAGATATACATAACTTCAACACTGCTGTCTCCACCTCAATCTACACCACAAAAGAACCCCCTGCTAGCTAACAAATGTCATACTAAATAAATATTAAGTGAATGCATTGCCAATAGCAACTGTCATGTGTTGACCACATCAAAAATGTATAATACAATAAAGTGCTGCATCCCAAGACTATACAAATATACCTGTGCATGTGCAAAAATAAATGTGTATGTGCAAATAAGCAATAATTATAAATTATTGCAATTATAATAAATGTAACAACAGTGATGAATAAATTAATCAGAAAAAAAGAAAATATATAAAAAGACTCAGATTGTGACCCACTCCAAAAAATATGAATATATATGTCCTTAATGGAGCAAATGTTCTTCAATAAGGTGCTTCAAATAAATATATATTTCCACATGCATGTTCACCATGCGTGCTTCAGCCCACACTAAGGTAAGGTCAGGACAAGCTTTCCTGGGTCAGAACACTCTGCACTTCAACAGAAGGGTAGACCACAAATTCAGTATATCGTTTACTTGATATCTCAGTAAGCAGCCCATTCAGCAGAAAAGAGAAATCAAATAACCTCTCATATTGTAGTATCAAAGAGACTCAGTGGTTTATTAATCCAAAACAATAAAATGCTACTCACAAAATCAGTGCACTTAGAACCATTGCACAGGCAAAAGTGCCTAATTAAATTTCATATACATTGCACCCTTAAGGGTAAACATCCATCCAAAGAAACAAAGGTAAAATGCCTGACCTCGGACTTCCAGCGTGATGATGTCACGTAGCCCAGCCCCTGATATGTTTCGTCACATGACTTAATAAATGACATGACATACAATAAAAGCAGGCAAGACTTACAGCAGCTACTTATATACAAGCCTAATAGTTACTTGTTACCCAGCAACAGCGGCCATTTTGTGATATACCAAGTACAATCACTAGAGGCCAAAGACCCATTATGTTACTGGACTAAAACAGCCACATCCCACAACCTCCAGAAAAACGAAAGCTGAGGTTGAAGACTGAGATTGAGCTCTGCAGTCACTTTTGCAGCAGTTGTTTTCTTATTCCAGGTAACAATCCTGCGCAATGTCCTTTTCGCTCTTTTGGCCAGCCATGTCGACCGCTGTTATGCTTATCAGACAACTCTTTCCCGGAAACTATATATGCTGTCATAGCCTTTGATACTGTACCTTGCAACACGGCAAATAAATTGACAACTTCAGTCACAGAGGCACCAGCTTTGCCGCCACCAATTTGCCCTCTTTGAAACTCAGTAATCTCTGATATGACTCCATATTACTAGCAGCGCACGCAGTGAATGATGAAAGTGAGGCTTCCTACCTGTTAGCTAGGTGTCTCATCACACAGTAGAAGCAAAATAATGTTACATCACTTATGCTTTCAACGTGAAACATGTTGTCACTTTCATACATGTTAATCATGAAGTGTTTCCATTTTTTTGTCTAACCCCTGTTTTACAACCAATAAATGTAGAAATTTATTAGCACCTCAAACTGTTCATTTCACTACTTTTTTTGTGAAAACATCATGTCACAGCATTCATGCCACAATTCAGGGCCTCACAGGGTTCCTTACTCAAGGCAACATAGTGATAAACAACATAGTGTAACAATGTTGTCCTGAGAAAGTAGCCCTACAAGGCCCTGAAACTGTCATAAAAGCAATGACATGATGTTTTATAATACAGCAGTGAAAGGAACATTTTGGAGTGCTGGTGACTTTCTACATTTACTGGATTTCACAACGGTGCTATCCATTGTGTCACTTCAAACACACACCATTAAATAGGTTGCACGCTGAATGTTGTGCATTTCACATAAGTGGATATATGTAGATTTAAGGCTACATTCACACAAGTGTTTTAGCCATGGTGTGAAGCCCAATAGCAGGAATCTACTGACAGCTGTGAGCGGATAGCTGTGGCCGCCAAGCCCATACACTGCAATGACAGGCTGTTGGCGGCTGAAGCTATTCATGCTAAATGCTGGCTGTGTGAACATGCAAAGAAATACAATTTTTCGTTCAAGCTATCCATACACGATTTGGATTGCAACTGATTCCTGCTGAATATAATTGCTGGCAGTGCAGATTCTCCCATCCATGCTGTTTAGTGTGGATGGATAAATCTATTTCTTGTGAATAGAATCTGCAAGTGTATGGCTTGCTTAAATCTGTCTCACAGCTCCTGCTTACCATTTTCTTCCTATGCAAAAAATAAATTAATAAAGCTCCCTCAGCCTGGAAGTCATAAAAGTGTATGCCTGGGTGCTGCAGGGAGGTCACATTACCTTAGAAGGTGCTATGTGCAGAAAAAGCCACAGCCAGAGTTAAAGCAAAGGCACACAATCTAGGTAGAGTGGATGGTGACCGACTTCCACCACCTGCCCTGCCCCTTTATTGGAGAAATCCATGCACCCATGGCACCACAACAGACCTGGGCAGAATATCAAGAGGAAAAGATTTTGAGCAGTACAAAACTATTTTCGGGGAACTTCTGTCCAATCAGCACAACTGGGGCAGTGAATGGTATTTCTATGCTCTGGACACAGGTTTGATAATTTAATCTAATTTCTTGACCCACCTCTGTAACTGTCACTAATGCTGGCCATAGACGGTTCATTTATCGGCCGATTTTTCATCCCAAAAATAATCGGCCGATTTTTGCACTGTTAGTGTGGCACTGGCATCAGCCGATTTTCGCGGTTCCTCCTCATTTAGTTTATCGGTCATACTGGAAAATTCATGAAAAACAGCCGATTTTCACAATCATTGGTAGCAACATCGGTTTACAGAATGAACAATGTTTCATTTTTCTGATGAAAAATTGTCCGATAAATGAACCGTCTATGGCCTGCATAATTTTGGACAGGTTAGTCTACATGTAAGTATGGAGAAAAATATATTTAAAAGTTTGTGGAATAAAAAAAATTCAATCCATACACTGACTGCTGTCATTACAGGTGTTAACACTATATAGTCACCAGAATACAATATTTTTCTCTATAGTGGGTCTTTATATATGGGAGTTTTGGGAGGACTAACCCTTTATAATAATGAGGAAAGATTAATGGCGCATAACGGAAGTAGAAACAAAATCAATACTTTTTTTTAGCCGCAATCTTTTCTAGCTTTAGCCTGTTCATTTTTTTTTAATATCCCTAATGTTGAGGACAGTTAGTATCCCTGGGTATATCCGGCCATATACACAGGTCAGCGTGCTGCTGGTAAACTATGGGGTTTATTTACTAAAACTGGAGAGTGCAAAATCTGGTGCAGCTCTTCATAGAAACCAATCAGCTTCCAGGTCTTTTTGTCAACGCTTAATTGAACGAGCTGAAGTTAGAAGCTGATTGGCTACCATAGACAGCTGCATGAGATTTTGCACTCTCCAGTTTTAGAAAATCCACCCCCTATGTCTCTACCTGCCCAGAATAATGTAGGCAGGCATGCAAACTCTGCTTACACCAACACCAATTAAAGAGCACAGGGAGGAAGGAAGGCTGCCAGCCCTGAGCTTGTATTCATCAGACTGCCTAGAAGGAGCCTGGGCAGACTGTCCACCTGGCTGATGGATTAGACATTAGACAATTAGGTTTAAGAAGCACACACACAGAAAAATCCCCTCTGCAGTTTTCTTCCCATCCATCTGTGAGGCAAAGGCCTCTACACACAGCTGCGCTGCCCCGAAGACTCAGAATATTGCAGGAGACTGACTGCCCCAGCCTTTCACATCTTTCAGCACCAGAGAAAAAGGTCCCTGAAGAGATGACACAATCACAGAGGAACGGGTTAACCCCTTGTATTCTAGCCTGTTCTACAGAAAACACTCAGCCTGTTTTTAAATACAGTAAATTGAGCTGAAGGCCTTTTAATAACCAATGATATACTGCCTTGTGATGATTAAAAAAAGCTAATCCATCTAAAAAATCAGGAGCTAATGAGAATTGACGTAATGAGAAAACAATTGTTTCTCTAGTGAACAACTTTTTCTTATGCACACTAAGCTTCCTGTCTGATAGTTTGTGGTAATCCTTCTTCCCAGTAATGGGCTCCTCATAGACATAAGGCAGTTCTTACGAGAATTGTAGCCGCTTCCTTAGCTGTACTAAGTGTGGGCAAAAGATCATCCCATAACCACTGCCAACTATGTCTACAACACAAAGTCTCAAAACACAACTGATGGTGGTAGAATGGTGCAAAATGATGCATCTACAGGAAATATTATAATAGTTAATACAAATTTTTTTCAGCAGCATTCAAATGGAAAACCAGATCCCCAGTGCACTGTGAGGCACGTTAATGTGCAAAATTTTGCATAATAACATGTTTTGCGTTAAGGTAGTCCATTCATTTTAAAGTAGCCAATGCACCACAAAGTATGAAAAACTGCATATGCACCATGTTTTCAACAAAATGCACCCTTGGTGTGTTGTAGAGCACCGGAAAGGTACATTAGGGTGCCATTCCAAGTGAATATAAATACCTATAATAAATAAGTAATGACCCTGCACTGCCAGTCATGTGTTACTGTGCTTTGTGGTAATGTTCTGCAAAAAAAATAGATTTTTTCATGCATTACAGCAATGTACAGATTTTGATCTAGTCTTTAAAAAATGGTTCATAATGGCTGAAAAAAACCTAGTTTTACAAACTGATCTTTCTTTGACGTTGGACTGTTGAGAGAATCTGAGTGCAAAATGGGGACAGGGAGATGCAGGTGCCCGGGGTGCAGTGCGGATGCCGACACCCCCACTGGATGATTTCCCTGCAAGTAAGAGAGGTGGAGCCAGCTACAGTGTGAGAGGAGGTACTAGAGAAGAGGGTATGCAGCATACCCCTGAACTCTGCACTATGTATGTAGCACACCCCCAAACTCTGCACGTAGTGCTGCCCTGAACTCTGCACTCTGTGTGTAACCCCACCAAACTCTGCACTCTGTACTATGTATTCCTGGTATTTAATGCCCATTTAAGACCCTCCCACTGTTAGTGAAACTTGAACATACCCACTATTTGATGCAGTTTGGAGGGTGTGTGTCTGGGGAGAGGGGGTTTTGGGGGAGTCGTGGTTGAGTTCCTGCACCTATTTTTTGAGAAAAAAGGCCTGCCTTTTCCACACTGCACAGAAGGGATATTGAGTTTTATTAATTCAATTGTTTAGATTTGTAGGTCATCTGTCTGCCCATTGATGCTGAATCAATGTCCAGAGATGTGACACTGGAAGCTGCAAAGTTGGCCCAAAATACAGAGTTGTCATCCTGGCTATATAATGTGACAGAGGTGTGTGTGAGCTACATGACTAATTGAACAGATTTCTACATCCTTTGGCAGGTTTCAAAAATTCTTTTGGTATATTTCATATACACCTGCTTACTGCTTAGTAGTACATAAGGCTTCACTGGCCGGACTGCCGGACTGCCTAATGCACAAAAATGCACTAAAAAACATGCATACACTATTATTTTCTCAGGCAATGCACTCCAAAGCACTGCAATGTGTTACTACGGACATGTGTTGTCAAGGTGCATTGGGGTACTGTTAAAAATGAATGGCACGTCAGCATACCACGAAGCACAGTATGGCACTGTAGTGCACCAATGCACATACCGCAACACAACAGTGTGAACCAAGCCTTCAGCTGTTTGACTGTCGCTCAATTTTAACAGTTATGGTATATGTCTTTGTGTAGCCTGAAGTGAATGTGACTGGTATGAACATTCATTGCAACAGTAAGTCAGTGTAAGTATTTACATCAAAGCTTAATGTTCATTCCTAAGTATAAGAAGTGCCAATTCCCAGCAGGCTGCAAAGTCTCTGTAATGGGAATCTAGGTGGGCAGCACAGTGGCTAAATGGTTAGCACTTCTGCCTAGGAGTACAAGGGTCGTTGGTTTGAATACCAACCAAGGCAGTACCTGCCTGGAGTCTGCATGTTCTCCCTGTGCCTGCATGGGTTTCCTCTGGGTACTCCAGTTTCCTCCCACACTCCAAAGGCATGCTGGTAGGTTAATTGGCTCCTGTCTAAATTGGCCCTAGTATGTGTATGTTTGAATGTAAGTTAGGGACCTTATATCGTACGCCCCTTGAGGGTTAGGGACTGATGTGAATGTACAATATAAATGTATAAAGTGCTGCATACCTGTAATAAATAATAAAAATAAATAAAATAAGATAGCATAGACTATCCTGTCTATGAACATATTTATAGAAGGGCACATCAGAAGACTAACCTCATAGACTCTCACTTCATGTGCATCTTCTGCAACTTCACTGTTTCATCAGACAAATCTGGAAGAAAAAAAACACAATAGGGTTAATTAACTAAAACTGGAGAGTGCAAAATCTGGTGCAGTGGTGCTTTGTACCCAATCAGCTTCTCACTTCAGCTTGTTCAATTAAAGTGTTACTAAACACAGGACCCTGCATTCACTATATTTGGTCTCCCACGGTACACACAACATGGAAATGCAATTATCTTGTAAATTTAAACTGCTAAATACCTTTTCTCATTAACAGTTGGAGCAGTCATGTGACTTCTATCAGTGTCCAGCAGAGCACTGGTTAAAGCTTGTAGGAGGAGTTTTCATTCTCTCCTAGGAGGATGCATCACCCCTGACCTCTGTCTGGACAGTGCTGATTGGTCCTGTGCTGATCACATGCTCTCTTTCAAGAAAAAAAACCTCTCTAGCAACATACAGCAAACTGAGCATGTGCAGAGTGACTTCACACAATATGTCTTATCAGGGGATTAGATGGGGACGTTGGAAGAAGGGAAGGGTCAGAGAAGTCAGGATCAAACAGAGTTTTTACACAGTACAGAGAATTAACCCCTTAGGTTCCACAGTGAGTATAACAAGCATGATGTATACAGACTGCATAAACAGACTGATTTTTACTCTGATCTGTTTAGCTTTGACAAAAAAAATGGAAGTTGGTTGGTTTGTATGCAAAGCATACTCCAGTTTTAGTGAATCAACTCCAATATGTCCTAGGATTTAAGCAAGAATGGGCTTATCGTTCAGCTGGTACAAGCATCCGAACCTATTTTGATACTGCCTGTAATTCTCTGCACAGCAACTCTGGGAGAAGAAGGGTCAGAACTCTGAGGCAACCAGCTTTGTACAACTCTGTCTATGAAAATGCTAATAGAAGTTTTCTGATGTCCCTTTACTGTCCAATCACAGGGCAGGTTCTGGACCAATATAGGCTTGCTTAACAATACTATTTCTCCCTCCTCCTACCTATGCTGTATACTGTTTGTAAAACAGATATGTGTAAATACATTTACATGCTTAATCACTTGATGCAAAGGTAGCAGCTCCCTTTCATCAGTGAGCAGCTGCTGCAGGGGAAAGGAGGGAGCAGGGGCGGACAGACCATTCGAGCACTGCCCAAGGGCCCGGGGTCAGTAGGGGGCCCCATGAAATGCCCGTCACCTTTTTTATAGGCTTTTTGGGTGTGCTTTGAGTGTGGGCGAGGACACAGGGGCCCCATGATTCCCCTATTGCCCAGGGGCCCCATGAGTTGTCAGTCCACCCCCGGGAGGGAGCAATGACAATGGATGGGCAATGGAAGCCAGCAGGTGACATCACAGCTCCAGAAATTCAGCCCCACTGTCGAAAGCTCCCTGACACAGGGGAGCAGGAGCTTCTGCATCATGTGACTGAACCGTAGCAGATTCAAGGTATTTACACACAACTCTTTTATAAACAGTATACAGCATAGGACGGAGGAGGGGGAAGAAGAGTTTTTGCTCAGACTTATAGTTAGCCTAAGTTTACAGGTTACAGTATTTAGAAAGGTTCATAACTTGGCTGTGGCATCATACAGGGATTTATAAGTCATCAGACTGGCTGAATAGAATTGGAAATCATTTATCAGGTAAGAGTTGTCTTTTATGCATTTAAATTCTGTATTTAGCATCCTGGACTTTATCTTTAAAGTAGATGTCATTTCTAACTGGTAACATTTAGTTTGCTAACATGCCATGCATCATACACACATGCCATGTTTTTCCATTTAAAAAATACAGTTTTCACCTCTTTTTCATCCTTTGTTTTATCCAAGGACAAATTGGTTAAATCCAGGCATAAAGCCTTGAATGTGTATACTGCTGTGTATGTCCCAGGATGCTAGTATAAAATTAGGGACCACACTGTGCACAGGGGCCTTGA
The DNA here is from genome assembly GCF_062004578.1 of Staurois parvus. Classification (NCBI taxonomy): domain Eukaryota; kingdom Metazoa; phylum Chordata; class Amphibia; order Anura; family Ranidae; genus Staurois; species Staurois parvus. The sequence continues at coordinate 7,595,649 of NW_028317864.1, forward strand.
CAAGGCAATGTGGCTTCCACATATATTTGCAAATATATGCTACTAACACCTCTATGTATTTAAGGGGTGCTGGCTATTTACAGTATCTAATTTGTACTGTGTCACCATTGGCCATGCAGCCTTCTATACGGACTTTGGGTGATGTTAGTTATTTTGTCTTCAACTGTCACCAGCATCCTCAAAAATGTTTATGCTACCCACTCTTGGGATATGTATGCACACTGTTTACTTGGCATTCTGACTGGCTGAAAACATTAACCTTACTTTAAAAAGCTAGTTATTGAAGCCAGCTGACAACATACCACACAACTTCTGAAACCCCCTCGTGGGTGAGTATCAAGAAGTTGGAGATTGATCCTCTTAGGATAAACAATATATTCTGGCCTCTACCAAAAGACAGACCTAAACTAGGGAACCCCATTATAATTCACTCCTTAAGAAACTGGGATTCCATCAAATTCTCTGGAAACTTCAGTTTCTGCTCTCATTTATGTAATTTATCCTTTCCCCCTGGTACCTACCCTCCAGAATCTTATAGGCTTTGTATCAGTTCTAACAACACAGGTTTGTATAAGTTTTACTGCCTGCATTATATTCATCTGTTTCAATGTTATTGGGAACAATACAAAATCCCTCCTTCTGAACACTTCTGATGCCTCTAGGTTAGAAATTTCTCACCAGCATCTCTAAACCACAAACATCCTATGAAATCTGCACTCCATTTGAGGTTAGGTGCCGGGTTGCCCACATAATCCAAGCTTTATCTCCTTAATTTATTTTCAAATGCTATATTCTCTCTCTATGACTCCTCCAACACCTGTCAAGAAATGGGAGACAGATCTAGGCTTTCCTCCGGGTGAAAAAACCTGGGCACAGATATGGTCAACTCTCAAATCATACTCACAAAACCCTCACTTCTTTTTGTTCTTCCTTACACTGAAGATGGTTCTTGACAAATACTAACCCATCATGACATACCATCAGGGAGGCCTGTCATTGGCCCCAAATTTATTCTACAGCAGGATAATGACCTCAAACATACAGCCAATGTCATCAAGAACTATATTCAGTGTAAAGTAGAACAAGGAGTCCTGTAAGTGATGGTTTGGCCCCCACAGAGCCCTGACCTCAATATCATGGAGTCTGTCAGGGATTACGTGAAGAGACAGAAATATTTTTGAGGCAGCCTACATCCACAGAAGATCTGTGGTTAGCTCTCCAAGATGTTTGGAAAAACCTACCTGACGAGTTCCTTCAAAAACTGTGTGCACAAGCACTGTGTATACCTAGAAGAATTGATGCTGGTTTGAGGCCAAAGGGTGGTCACACCAGATATCGATTTGATTTGAATTGCTCTTCTAATCATTTACTTTCCATTTTGTTAATTGATGAAAATATATATATATATATATATATATATATATATATATATTTATATTAACACTTCTATTTCTGAAAGCATTCTTAAATTACAGCATTTTCTCACACCCGCCTAAAAAGTTTGCACAGTACTGTGTATATATATATGTGTGTGTATATGCATGTATGTATGTGTATATATCTATTGTGGGGTTAGCTCAGGTGGGGGATCACCTTCCCTGGGAAAAAGGTAGACCGCACAGCAGGCTTTCTTTAAAATCTGACTGGTTGTCAGTTTTATTTAAAAAGGTTTGAAAGAATATCAAAATAAACAAAACATCAAAATAAACCCTTGCCATCCAGGCACTAACTAAACAGGAGACATTTCCTCTCTCAGAGGTGAAGGGCTTCTCCCTGTCACCCAAACAAAACAAATGCAAACCTTTTCCTGTAGGTATAGTATACACACACAGCTTTCTACTTAGGAAGACCACAGGGTGCTCCTCCCCTTCTCTGATTTGGGACAGGACAGCACCTAGTCCCACATCAGAGGTATCAGTCTGTACCACAAACTCTGTTGTGAAATCTGGGGTCACAAGCACAGGTTGAGCACAGAGAGCTTGTTTCAGCCTTTGAAATGCGGTCTCCGCCTCGGGATTCCACTTGACCATGACGGACCCCCTACCTTTTGTAAGATCTGTCAGTGGGGCTGCAATGGTGGCAAAATTGGGAATAAACCGCCTGTAGTATCCCGTGATTCCAAGAAATGCCCGGACTTGCTTTTTATTTACAGGTTGGGGCCACTTTTGAATTGCCTCAATTTTATTGATCTGAGGCCTAATGAGACCTCGACCAATGATGTAGCCAAGATATTTGGCCTCCTCTAAGCCTATGGCACACTTTCTGGGGTTGGCGGTAAGACCTGCTTCCCTCAGCGAATCTACGACCGCTTGCAAGCGGGACAAATGAGATTCCCAGTCTGGACTGTGGATGACGACATCGTCCCAATAGGCAGCTGCATATTGGCGATGTGGTCTCAACGTCTTGTCCATCATCCTTTGGAATTATGCAGGAGCACCATGTAGACCAAACGGCATCCGCTTATACTGAAAGGACCCCTCGGGGGTGGAGAATGCCGTCTTTTCTTTTGCAGCTTCCGTTAAAGGAATCTGCCAATAGCCTTTGGTCAGATCTAAGGTGGTTATGTACCGAGCCGTTCCCAACCTGTCAATGAGCTCATCCACCCGAGGCATCGGGTACGCATCAAACTTAGACACACTGTTCAGTTTCCTGAAATCATTACAGAAACGAATTGTTTCATCTGGTTTTGGGACCAACACTATGGGACTCGACCACTCACTGTGAGATTCCTCAATCACTCCCAACTCTAACATGTCCTTTATTTCCTTTGCCACCGCTTCCCGCCTGGCCTCGGGTATTCTATAGGGCTTGACATTTACGCGGACCCCGGGCTGGGTAACTATGTCATGCTGTATGACCGTCGTCAGTCCAGGTAGGTGAGAGAAGAAATCTCCATTTTTCCTCACAAACTCCTTAACATCATTTTGTTGGGCTACTGACAAGGTTTCCGTTATAGGTACCTGAGGGGCCACGGGAACCACGTCCTTTTGGGGGCTTGGTACTGCCAACAAACTTTCCCTGTCTTTCCAAGGTTTTAAGAGATTAACATGATAGATTTGTTCGGGTTTCCTTTTTCCTGGCTGGTAAACTTTATAATTTACTTCCCCCACTTTCTCCCTAATTTCAAAGGGACCTTGCCACTTTGCGAGGAATTTACTTTCCACGGTGGGGACTAGCACCAGCACTCTATCCCCAGGGTTGAAGGTACGGATCCTGGCACACCGGTTATACACCCTTCTCTGGACCTCCTGGGCTTGCTCCATGTGTTCCCGAACAAGTGGCATGACAGCTGCGATTCTATCCTGCATCTGTGAGATATGCTCGATGACACTTCTATAGGGCGTGGACTCTCCCTCCCAGGTTTCTTTTGCAACATCTAGCAATCCCCTGGGATGTCTACCATACAGTAACTCAAAAGGTGAATATCCTGTAGATGCCTGAGGTACTTCCCGTATAGCAAACATGAGATATGGTAGCAAAAAATCCCAATTTCTCCCATCTTTGTCCACCACCTTTTTTAACATATTCTTAAGGGTCTTGTTAAACCTTTCCACAAGCCCATCGGTTTGGGGGTGGTAGACCGAGGTACGGAGATGGGAGATTTTGAACAATTTGCATAACTCTTTCATAACTCTAGACATAAATGGCGTGCCCTGATCCGTTAAGATCTCCTTTGGAATACCTACACGACTAAACACCCGGACAAGCTCTTTGGCGATAGTTTTAGCGGAGGTATTACGCAAGGGGATGGCTTCAGGATACCGGGTGGCATAGTCAAGTATCACCAGTATGTGCTGATGGCCCTGGGCAGACTTTACTACGGGACCCACTAGATCCATGCCCACTCTTTCAAACGGTACTTCAATTATGGGTAGAGGTACTAGCGGACTGCGAAAATGGGGTGAGGGCGCAGAATATTGACATTCCGGGCATGACTCACAATATGCTTTGACATCTCCATGCAAGCCTGGCCAAAAGAATCTCTGGGTTATCCTCTCCTTTGTTTTCTCTACACCCAGGTGTCCCCCCATTATATGCCCATGGGCTAAATCCAGTACCATCCGGCGAAAGGGTTTGGGAACCACTAACTGTTCTACCACCTCCTCCCCTTGCTTTACCACTTGGTATAGCAAGTTATTTTTAAGAGCCATGTAGGGAAAAGACACCCCTACATCATTTTCAACAGGTTCCCCATCAATTATTTTAATATTTTCACGGGCTCTATTAAGTGTGGAATCTTTCAGCTGTTCCGTACAAAAATCCTCTTTTCTGACCTCTAGGTCAGGCACCACATTCTGTCCACTCTCATTAGAGCCCGAGATAATTTCTTGTTCCGTATCCTCAATGTTTGGGGTTGGATCCAACTCCTCCTGCTCCCCAGCCATTACAGAGAAAGGGAAAAGGTCTACACCTTCCTTGGACACACCCACAGTTTCCCCTTCCACCTTGCCGTCAAAGGGGTCAGGAGTGAGTTCAGGAGTTTCCAGTGTTTCCCCAGCAGGGGGAGCTTGGTCCTCCTGACTCCTCTCCTTATCCCATAACTTCCAGAAATGGGGAAAATCTCTCCCCACTATGGCTTCATGAAGCAGAGAGGGCACCACCCCCACAGAATGGGTCACAGGGCCCCAGGGAGTATCAATCTCCACCAGAGCAGTCTGGTAATTACGTGTATCACCATGAATACAAATAACCCCAATCGTGCTAGGGTGTAACCTTGCAGGGTTTACCAAATCACTCTTAACTAAGGTCACGACACTACCCGAGTCTAGCAGAGCAGTTATTGGCTTTTCATCAATTGCAATCACACACATTTGTTTTTCCATGCGTTTCTGACATGCTGCAGTACATACCACCTGTGCAAAAAGAGACATGCGTTTTCCTAAATACGCATTTTCACATTGCATAGGTTCATCATTTAAAGGACAGTCTGCAGCAATATGACCTAACGCATGACAACGATAGCATATGATATGTTCAGTACTTAGACCTCTAAACGGCTTTAGGGACCTTCCTGACCTATTTGGCCAGTCTCTAGGTCCTAAGCCTACAGTCTCATTATCTGACACAATAGTCTTATTGTTGTTTTCTGAGCCTTTGGCCCATGGAACAGTCTTACCGGATCTTCCGGATAGTTTTCCACCCCTAGTGACATTGGGGTACGGCCCAGGTGAGTGCAAAAAGTCCGCAGCGGCTGCATATCTCTCCACCAGGTCCACCAGCTCAGTTGCAGATTTAGGGTCTCCATGGCCGACCCACTTCCTCAAAGTGGCACGGAGCGCACGTAAATATTGGTCCATGACCACACGCTCCACAATCTGAGGGCCTGACAATACCTCTGGCTGGAGCCACTTCTTGGTGAGATGTATCAAATCAAACATCTGGGATCTGGGTGGTTTGTCAGCCCTGTAATCCCACTGATGCACCCGTTGAGCCCGGACTGCAATGGTGACGCCCAGGCGTGCAAGGACCTCAGCCTTCAGTTTCTCATAGTCCTGGGCATCACCTGGTTTCAGGTCATAATATGCTTTTTGGGGTTCACCTGTCAAAAATGGTGCAAGCAGTCCCGCCCATTGCTCTTTTTGCCATCCTTCCCGAACAGCAACTCTTTCAAAAGTTGCGAGGTAAGCTTCCACATCATCTGCAGGTGTCAATTTCCGCAAAAAATAGCTGGCCCGCGCCATTTTCTGTTCCACTGGCAGCGGATCTGCGGACTCCTTTAATTTCATTAGGCGTTGGGCCACCTCCTTAAGGAGTTCTCGGTCTGCTTGTTGGGCCTCTGAAAACCGACAATTCACTTCCTGTTGTGCTTGTTGGGCTACCGCAAATTGGCAATTCATTTCCTGTTGTGCTCGTTGGGTCTCCGCCAACTGGCGATTCGCCTCCTGTTGTGTTCGTTGCGCCTCTGCAAACTGGCGATTTGCCTCTGCAAATTGGCGATTGGTTTCCTGCTGGGTCGCAGTGGCCTGCAGCAAGGCTTTTATCACATCCTCCATCTTCCCACTTGCTCAGGAAGTTGCCCGCATCCTCCACCATATGTCGGGTTAGCTCAGGTGGGGGATCTCCTTCCCTGGGAAAAAGGTAGACCGCACAGCAGGCTTTCTTTAAAATCTGACTGGTTGTCAGTTTTATTTAAAAAGGTTTGAAAGAATATCAAAATAAACAAAACATCAAAATAAACCCTTGCCATCCAGGCACTAACTAAACAGGAGACATTTCCTCTCTCAGAGGTGAAGGGCTTCTCCCTGTCACCCAAACAAAACAAACGCAAACCTTTTCCTGTAGGTATAGTATACACACACAGCTCTCTCAGAATACCTCTCTGAGCCCCAGGCCACGAGCGACTCCTTGCTCCAGCCCTGCCCTTTTTATATCACCTGTTGGTGGTCATCAGTGGAGCCCAAACTCTGGTCCGGACCCACCTGCTTAACTGTGGCCCCGAAAACCCGGAGTGGACTCCACCTAAACTGTCAGGTATGAGCGTATGCGAGGTGACACATAGCATCCCTCTATCACCTCGCCGTTCATACTGTCACAATATATATATATATATATACACACACACACAGTACACGTATATATGTGTGTGTGTATATATATATATATATATATATATAAACACACTATATTGCCAAAAGTATTGTGACACCCCTCCAAATCAAGTGTTCCAATCACCTCCATGGCTACAGGTATATAAAATCAAACAGCTAGGCATATGAACTTCTTCTACAAACGTGTGGTATTGCCACCTGTTCAATAAGTCCATCTGTGAAATTTCCTTGCTACTAAATATTCCACAGTCAACTGTTAGCGGTATTATAACAAAGTGGTAGCAACTGGGAACAACAGCAACTCAGCCATGAAGTGTCAGGAAACCTAAAATGACAGAGCAGGTTCAGCGCATGCTAAATGCACAGTGTGCAAAATTCACCAACTGAAATGCATTGACCTTCTAATCAGGTCCCTCTAAAAGACCAACAGGCGGACCTGATCAGGTCACTTGTGTGAAAGGGGCCTAAAGTCAAATTTTTTTTTTTTTCGTTTTGGATAGAGTGAAGAGGGATCAGAACACCTGTCGGGATTTTATTGCTGCCTGTTCCCCTAGGGAGATCCATCCTCTTAATTTGTTCGGTTTACCAATATCACCAAAGGTGAAAGTAAAAGAAATTCCAAATTTCAGGTTCTCACCAGTTCTAGCGACCTGGGGAGCCCCAAGAGATAACCTTAATTTGCAGGGATTTCCTCATAATTCCTGTTTTGATTATGGGACAGGAAGTGAAAGGAAATCTCCCCAATGGGACACAGATGGCAAAAAAACTGATGGGTTATAACCCTCCCTTACTCTATCAGAAATGAAAAAAAAAACTGTTGTTTATAATTCTACTTTAACTACATGACGCCCAGCCACTGTACATATACGGCGGCAGGGCGGCACTCGCAGGCAAAACCACGTTTTAAAACGTGTGTTTTGTAAACAAATAGGGGGCATGCGCGAGGTGCGCCGCCGCCCTATCTGTCCCGCAGATCACCGCCGCAGATGTCAGTCACCGGGTCACAGCCGCTCCTTAGCGGCTATGTCCCGGCGATCGGCGGCAACCAGTGACAGAGAGCACAGCTGCAGTAGTTGTGCTGTCTGTCACCTCCCTGTCAGCTCGAGGATGAGCTGATCGAGAAAGAACAGTTTCTCTTTCTCGATCAGCCTTGTCCCGCCCAGTACACACCCCCGCCCCCTAGTAAAACACTCCCCCTCACTCCTATAACCCTTCCCTGCAAAATAAAGTTAACCCCTTCCTCCCCATTGCCATTAGTACTGTGTCAGTGGGTTTTTTTTGCACTGATCACTGTATTAGTGCTTTTGGGGATGTCAGTGACCCCAAGTCAGTACCCCCCAATGTCAGAATGTCTGCCGCAGTCCCGCCATAAGTCGCTGGTCGCTGCCATAAGTCCCTGATCGCCGCCATTATTAGTATAAAAAAAAACTAAAAATCCCAGTATCTTTCCCGCCATTTGTAAACGCTATAACTTTCACGTAAACCAATTAATTTACACGTATTGGTTTTTTTTTAGCAAAGACATGTCGCAGAATGCATTTTGGCAGAAATTTATGACTAAATTTGATTTTTGCATTTTTTTTACTGGACATAATAGCAAAAAGTCCAAAATATTGTTTTTTTCCCTTAAAATTGTCAGTCTTTTTTTTTCATAGCGCAAAAAATAAAAACCGCACAGGCGATCAAATACCACCAAAAGAAAGCTCAATTTGTGGGGAAAAAAAGGATGTAAATTTCATTTATGTACCATATTGCATGACCGCGCAATTGTCCGTTAAACTAGCGCAGCTCTGTATAGCAGAAAAATGGCGTAAATTGCAGTATTTATACCATAGTTTGTAGACGCTATAACTTCCACACAAAGCAATCAATATACACTTATTGGGATTTTTTTTACCAAAAACATGTAGCAGAATACATTTTGGCCTACATTTATAACCAACTTTGAGTTTACTATATATTTTTTATAGCTGAAAGTAAAAAATATTGTTTTTCTTCAAAATGTTTGGCCTTTTTTTGTTTATAGCGTGAAAAATAAAGTGTACAGATGATCAAATACCACCAAAAGAAAGCTCTATTTGTGTGAAAAAAAGGACGTAAATTTCGTTTGGGTGCAGCATTGCATGACCGCGCAATTATCAGTTGAATTAGTGCAGCACCGAGTAGCAAACAGAGGCCTGGTCATTAAGGGGGGTAAATCCTCTGGAGCTCAAGTGGTTAAAGAGTAACTCCACTTTTAATGAGAAAAAAAATTCTTCTCTGGGTGATCAATGTACATTGCAATTATTTTCAAACTTTGTTGCAGATTCCTACCTTTTGTTATTCTGAAGAAATAGCTGTTTGTTTGTCTGTGTCCATGTGCAGAGTGAATCTGTATGGGAGTGATTTTATAATTAACAGTCAGTTGCTGCACTTGCAGGGCTCTAATGAAGAGAGTGACAAGGTCTGCATCCCTTTGGATGTGATTTCCCTTTTGGAGTATCTCACCAAAAATGACATTTTGGTTGCAGGGGATGCCCAAAATCTGTATTTTAGTGCAGACGCCTGGGAAAATCAGTGAGCCAATCACAAAAGCAGGAAATAACATTTCTGAGGGGCGTTCTGTATACCATCTGTGTACAGAATGCCTCCAGGTTGCCATACTGCATAACATTTTACAGAAAATACCAGTGGCAGCAGACTGCAAAAGAAAGATCATTTTTAATAACATTCAATTATATAGCTTATACAATTGCGACAATTATATATGCAGCAATTCAACTGAATTTCCCTATATTTGTTTGTTCTTCCCTCCATACGGGGTGGAAAACCCAAGGCGGCTATCTTGCGACCGAGAAACTCTCCCAGACAAATTTGGAAGAACCACAATGCACATTTTAAAAGACATGCATCATTTTTTTTTTAACACAGTACACCATTATGTATAGGTAGTTCATATCGATTTGTTGAGTTGTGCTAAAATGCACCGGAAATGTGGGGTTATTTTACTAAAACTGGAGAGTGCAAAATCTGGTGCAGCTCTGTTAGAGTGTCTGCAGGAGCCTGACATTGCACCTTTGATCCACTGACTGCGAGTGCAAATCTTTGAAGGCTGCAGTGTAAAAAAAATAATAAATTCATTATTTTTTACCTGAAAAATCATGACTATTATTTTTTTTTCACAAAAGATGGAACTTATCCTTTCAGCAGTAAATCTAGGTCAGCTTCCTGCTGCCAGTCTGTGATAGGTCTTGAACGGGCAGCAGCAGTTCATCCCTCTGCTCACACTGCTCTTCTCCTGTCAACATGATTCTTGTCAGAAACATATCACATGATCCCTTTTGATGCCCCCCATTCTCCTAATCTGAGTGCTGCTTTATAGGAGGTTACAAGAGGCACCAAGTCAAAAACAGGTACTTACACTTGTTGCATTAAAAATTGCACTTTTAAAGAGTATACAACAGCATTATTTTATTGGTATATTTGTCTGGAGTTCAGCTTTAAGCACAATGAGTTAATTTACTAAAGGAGTAGAAAATATTCCCTTAGCAAAATGAATAAGGTGAAATCATTGCCATGCTAAATACACAATCAATGTACAAGAGAATAAAAACACGGGATTTTGCTTGCACATTATTTGATTGTTGAAAGCATTATCACCTTATTCAATAATAAACCGCTTACCCGCTGCCGTATAGCAGATGTACTGCTACACGGCACAACGGGTGCGCAAAATCACGTAAATATACGTGATTTTGCATTTCTGGGTAGGGGACACATGCTTACCCGCGACGCCATTCGTGGCCGCAGATGTCAATCACCAGGTCCCGGCCGGTGATTACCCGCCGGCACCCGTGATTACCAACAATCACCGACGGGGAGGAAGACTGTTTTGTTTACAAACAGTCTTCCTCCCTGTCAGCTCAATCAGTGTGCTTACAGTGCCCCCGTAGGAAAACACCCCCATCACACAGTTAACCCTTTGATCGCCCCTCACATTAACCCCTTCCTGCCCAGTGTCATTAGTACAGTATCAGTGCTGTTTTTTAGCACTGATAACTGTATTGGTGTCACGGGGGATGTCAGTTACACCAAGTTAGCTTCCCCCCCAATATCATAATGCCTGCCGCAGTCCCACTAAAAGTCGCTGATCGCCGCCATTACTAGTAGGAAAAAAGACAAAAAATCCCAGTATCTATACCGCCATTTGTAAATGCTATAACTTTCATGTAAACCAATTAATTTGCACATATTGGGATTTTTTTTTTAGCAAAGACATGTAGCAGAATAAATTTTGCCCTAAATTTATGATGAAATTTGATTTTTTTAATTTTTTTGCTGGACATATTTAATAGCAAAAAGTCAAAAATATTGCTTATAGCACAAAAAAAAATGCACAGGCGATCAAATACCACCAAAAGAAAGCTCAATTTGTGGGGAAAAAGGACATAAATTTCATCTGGGTGCGGCGTTGCATGACCGCGCAATTGTCAGTTAAATAATCACCTCGTGGAGTGTCAATGATCATGAGAACAATGAGGAATCATCCCAGAACGACACGTAAGGATCTTGTCAATGATCTCCAAGCAGCTGGGACCAGATTCACCAAGAAAACAATTGGTAACATACTTGGGAATGGGTGTTTTCACCTCACTTTAGTTAGTGGATCAGGGAGAGGTACCCCCACATCACACTTTAGAAATTCTGGCCCATAGTGCAACCTCGAAGAAAAAGAATTCAGTGATTCAGCTGTTACAAATTGTTCACTTCTAAGCATGGCAAAACGTGTGTTAGAATTTGTACATGGAAAAAATGAAAAAGAGGATGCAAGGATGGAAGAAAATAGGATGCACCGTAAGTTGTCATTGTTCTTTACTAATTATACTTATACTGCTTACATGTAAAAAAAACATTAGTTATATTAGGCTTGAAAACATTATTATAGACATACCTAAAATATTTACCAAAGGGAAATATGTATTTTTAGTGTAAATATTGGCACTTTTTGAGCACTAAATCAACAATCACATTACAAAAGTGTTGTTGTGCCATCCATGTCCTCTTGTGTAATGTGCAATAGTTTCTATAAATGTCTGGTGGTGTGCGCCAAAAAATCAAGCACTTGTGCCAATGTTCTGATATTTAAAAAATTGTTCTAAAATGTACATCATTAGCACATTGGTGTAACTACTGTAGAGAGGAGGGGCAGACAGTGAGGAGAAGCAAAACAGAAGGAACAAGAGGGTATATGGGTATGGACAGACAGCACACAACTATCGTGCAACAAATAACCCAATTGTCATGCAACACGTTTATTTATTTAGCTCATAAAATGCTAAATGCTTGTGCATAGAGAAACTGGTGCATTTTTCTCCATGCACCACTCTTTGTTAATCCCATTGATACTGTACTAGAATTGCCTGATATTATATATAATTGTTCCTCATTATACATACGTTTAACGGAGCCAATTTTATGCCAATATTTTTAGCAACACATCCACCAGGTATAAAAGGAAGTAAAAATAAGAAGTCACAGTTGCTGGCACAGTTTAATATAAGATGGCACTGGCTGAGATGTGGCATTATTGAGGGCCCTTTGACCCCTCTTGCATTGTACAGGGCTACTGCAGCTGGTGTTGAGCTGGAGCTAATAGCACACTCTCTGCTGAAGGCACAGCATGGTCCCCGGGGAGGCCGTAATGAAAGGGTGGAAATGTGCACAGCCAGGACATAAGGCAGAGTGAGGATTCAATAGCTGATATATATTCGTATTAACAGAGATATACACAAGTGAGAGGGCTTGTTCAACACAGAGAAATAAGTGCAGATCAGCAGATGTTATTACAAAGGAAAGTGTATGAAAGTGCATGAGTTTGACATGAAGACTCCAAATATGCCTTTTATCATTTATATATAAATGAGTGGTACAGCCATTCTTTTTTACAGCCTGTAAAGCCTGTCTGCCAAGTTGTGGAATTTTATAACCCAAAAGCTGTTCAAATTTCTAAAAAAAAATAAAACACACCTAGTAAACATAAATGAAGGATCACATCATTACCTCCCTAACCAGCTGCACATACTAAGTCATATAGCATCAAGTCAATGAAACTCCTGGGATATTGGCCTGGTCAGTTAAGTAGCAGAGAGGGTTATTAATCAGTTTCAGCTGCTTTAGTGTTAATGAAATTAACAACAGGTGCACTAGATGGGCAACAATGAAAGGACCCCCAAAACAGGAATGGTTTTACAGGTGAAGGCCATTGACATTTTTTCTGGTGTTCAATGGCATTTGCCATTGAACACCAGAATTGGCAGGTTTGCCACTGGAGCCCTGTGCTTTTCACAAATGACAGCACGTTCACCCTGAGCACTTGTGATAGACATGAAAAGATCTGGAGAAGCCATGCAGAACGTTATGCTGCCTGTAACATCGTTCAGCATGACTATTTTGGTGGTGGGTCAGTGATGGTCTGGGGAGGCAAATCCATGAAGGGACACGCAGACCTCTACAGACTAGACAATAGAACCCTGACTGCCATTAGGTATCGGGATGAAATCCTTGGACCCACTGTCAGACCCTAGCAGTGGGTCCTGGGTTCCTGGTGCACGACAATGCCTGGCCTCATGTGGCAAGAGTATGTAGGCAGTCACTGGAGGATGAAGAAATTGATACCATTGAATAGCCCCCACGCTTGCCTGAACTAAATCCAATAGAACACCTCTGGGATATCATGTTTCAGTCCATCCGACACCGCCAGATTACACCTCAGACCGTCCAGGAGCTCAGTGATGCCTTGGTCCAGATCTGGAAGGAAATACCCCAGGACACCATCCGTTGTCTCGCTGCGAGCATGCCCTGACCTTATCAGGCATGCATACAACCATGTGGGGGCCATGCAAACTATTGAGTACCATTTTGAGTTGCTGTAATGAAATGTCAGCAAAATGGACTAGACTGCTGCATCATTTTTTTCACTTTGATTTTCAGGGTGTCTTTGAATTCAGTCCTCTGTAGGTTGATAATTTTCATTTCCATCAAATGATGGGGCATCCTTACGTTCCTAACACATTACCCAGTCCATATCAGTAAAGATATCCAGCATATTTTTCCCCATTGAGATCTGATGTGTTTTCAAAGTGTTCCTTTAATTTTTTTGAGCAGTGTGTGTGTGTGTGTATATATATATATATACGCAGTATATTGCCAGAAGTGTTCCAATCAAATCCATGGCCACAGGTGTATACAATCAAGCACCTAGGCATTCAGACGTCTACAAACATTTGTGAAAGAATGGGTCACTCTCAGGACCTTAGTTAATTCAAGCGTAGTACAATGATAAGTTGGCACCTGTGCAATAAATCCATCTGTGAAATTTCCTTGCTACTAAATATTCCACAGTCAACTGTTAGTGGTATTATAACAAAGTGGAAGCAACTGGGAACAACAGCAGCTCAGCCACGAAGTGGCAGGCAACCTAAAATGAAACTACAGGTTCAAAGCATGCTAAAGTGCACAGTGTGCAAAAGTCGCCAACTGTCTGCAGAGTCAATAGCTAAAGACCTGCAAACTTCATGTGGCCTTCAGATTTGCAGAACAAGAGTGCATAGAGAGATTAATGGAATGGATTTCCATGGCCAAGCAGCCGCATCCAAGCCTTACATCACCAAGTGCAATGCAAAGTGTTGGATGCAGTGTCGTAAAGCACACTGCCACTGGACTCTACAGCAGTGGAGACGTGTTCTCTGGAGTAATAAATCATGCTTATCTGTCTGGCAATCTGATGGATGTGTCTGGGTTTGGTGGTTGTCAGGAGTTCTTGCCTGACTGCATTGTGCCAATTGTAAAGTTTGGTGGAGGGGGGATTATGTTGTGGGGTTGTTTTTCAGGGGTTGGGCTTGGCTGCTTAGTTCCAGTGAAGGGAGCTCTTAGGATGTCAGCATACCAAGACATTTTGGACAATTTCATGCTCCCAACTTTGTGGGAACAGTTTGGAGATGGCCCCTTCCTGTTCCAACATGACTGCGCACCAGTGCACAAAGCGAGGTCCATAAAGACATGGTTAAGCGAGTTTGGGGTGGAGGAACTTGACTGGCCTGCACAGAGTCCTGACCGCAACCCCATAGAACACCTTTGGGATGAATTAGAGTGGAGACCGTGTACCAGGTTGTCTCATCTGACACCAGTGCCTGACGTCACAAATGCGCTTCTGGGAGAATAGTCAAACATTCCCATAGATACACTCATAAACCTTGTGGACAGCCTTCCCAGAAGAGTTGAAGCTGTTATAGTTGCAAAGGGTGGGCCAACTCAATATTGAACCGTATGGACTGAGACTGGGATGCCATTATAGTCCATGTGCGTCCCAATACTTTTGGCAATATAGTGTGTGTGTGTGTGTGTGTGTGTGTGTGTATATATATATATATATATATCTATATCGCGGCGCTTCGTGTCACCAGGCAGTGTAATTCAGCAACAGTGTTCCAGATCGCTGCCACATAAGTCGTAGTGTTACCAAACCAGAGTAAGCCAGCAACAGTCTAAAATAAATATTCCTCACAATATATCTTGCATAAAAATATATATAAACCAAATCACAAAAAATCTAGTGCTTATTAAGCACGGTCTTGTTGGGATCCTATTTACGGATCATATCACTGTTTATGTTGGCACCATTTATGGTAATAAGTAGTATTATTTTCACCCATAGCCACCTATTTATTATTAGTGGTGTACCTAAGTTACAACTTTTGTATATTTTGGATGTTTTTCACTGTTAAACACCATTTTGGATGTTTCATGTGTATTCTATTCAATAATTTATTTTTTGTGATTTGGTTTATATATATTTTTATGCAAGATATATTGTGAGGAATATTTCTTATAGACATTTATACATATTTAGAATTAGCGCAGCACCAATTACTCCTCATTTAGTATTTTCCCATTTAGTATATGGTAAGGTGTTAGCAGCTTTACATATATATTAGGATAACTAGAGCGTGGGAGGACTACACAGATATAAGTCAGCAACAGTGTTCGTCATCACAGCCACACCAGCCCCAGTGCCACCAGATCAATGCAGCTACAACAGTGTTCCTGATTACTGTTACATCAGTGCCAGTGTCACAAAACTAGTGTAAGCCAGTAACAACGTTCCTGAACGCCACCTCACCAATGTCACCAGGCCAGTGTAATCCAGCAACAGTGTTCCTGATCATCCCCCCACCACCAGTCTCAATGTCACCAGACCAGTGTAAGCCAGCAACAGTGTTTTTGATCACCACCACACCAGTGCCAGTGTTACTAGGCCAGTGTAAGGCAGCAACCGTGTTTCTGATTGCCCCCACATCAGTTTCAGTGTCCCCAAACAAGTGAGCGCCAGCAAGAGTGTTTTTGATTGTCACCACACCAGTGCCAGTGTCAGCAGACCAGTGTAAACCATAAACAGTGTTCCTGATGCCAACACACCAGTCCCAGTGCTGCCAGACCATTGAAAGCCAGCAACTGTGTTCCTGATTGCTAGCTACATCAGTCTCGGTGTCACCAGACTAGTGTACCCTCAAACAACAATGTTCCTCATCACTAATCACACCAGTGACATTGTCATCAGAGCCAGTACAGCATGCAACAGATCACCACACCAGTGTAGTGTTGCCTCCATCTGTCACCTGTACTGCTGCTTGTTTGTTGACTACGTTTCTGCCTGCTGCCTGGACTGATCGTTTGCCTGTTTATTGACCATATCTCTGCCTACCACCTGAATTGACCCATCTGCACATCCCACTGACTACGTTCCTGCAAGACACAGTTCCCAGCCATCTCCTGAGAACAACTGCACTCCTGGAACCACATGGACTCCATTGTTCACACATTGTTCAGCCTCCTGTACTTCCTGGCCATTGAACATAGCTTTCCTTTCGGCAACCACATACCATTAAGCTAGGCTTGTTTGTCTTTTAGGAACAAGGACCGCTATAGGTGATGCTACACACATTCCCTGACCACTCATACAGAGGCGAGCATTACAGTACAATCTTTTTGATACAATGTTATTTGATCTTTGTGATACACAATTTGTCATTACAATACTTGAAAAATCAATAAAATATTATCAAGCTGATTCATAATAATTCCATAATAAAAATGTTCCAAATATCAATACATAATAAAATTGAAAAATACATCCTTGATGCGTTTCTCAAATCTCAGTTTGCTTCCTCAGGAGTAGATGCATAAATGAATATCTGTAATGTAGAACATCAATTTAAAGTATGTAACACAATAAATAATAAATGGGATTATTCAAAGCTCAAGGGCCACCACAGGGACCCAATACTTACAAAACAGCTACAATTCAATACAAGGTCCCCCCCACGACATCATAGTCAAACCTACTTTTTACAAAACCAAAGAGGCTGTCATGCAAGTGGCCTGGTCTAAGAGGCAGTAGACTTTTCAATCCCACAAATACCAAATACTCTCTGATCTGGCTCCACGAACACTCCTGAGACGCAAGGAATTGAAGCCCTTTGTCCAGACATTACAAAACCACCATATTAAATGTCGCTGAAATTTTCCATTCAAACTAACCTTTTCCTCTCAAGGCCATCCTTATGCTTTCACCATGCTGGAAGAAGCTCAGGAAGTCCTTACCAAGCTGCAGCTTATGCTACCAAAATCTACTGGCTCACAGGCATCTCAATCTTCCTCCTGCAAGTCTCCTTGCCTCACTCCTCTTTGGGAACCTCTTCCTTGAAGACGACATCCTGCACCTAGGCCCTAGACCCGAAGTCCCTGATGAAGACTGAATTTCCACCATCCTTCCATTTTTTAAACCCACGCACCTACCACTAAAATGCTACAGGACAGTCCCGTAGACCTGAACATACTAGTTTCTGTCCATGTTCATGACTATGGTCTTAGATTCTTGTTCCTCAATATACATGTTACTGTGTTTTTATTTACTTCTGGGAGCTCGCTGCCACCCTCGGGGACCTCCTAGTATTTTACAACCTTCTATTTGCTCCAATCCATAGGAGCTGTGCCATAAGACCTTACTTCTAAACCAGCCTAAGACTTTAACCACTAGGTTACTCTAGATCATGGGTGCTGGACCCTGTTAACTATTTTGCCTTTTGGCCCCACTTGGATAGGCAGTGACCTCCCACATCTTTTCACTGGTACTATTTGTATCTGCTCATGAGCATGCGCATAAGCGTGTTTTGATATTCACATGCTTCTCTCCTCCATTCCCCCCTCCCTCCCCTTTTTTTTTTCTTTTTCTTTCTTTCCTTCCTTCCTCCCCTCCCTCCTTTTCCCCAAGGTCAGGCAATAGTTTTGCTACTTTTATCCAACATGTTTTTATGGTTATATGGCAATGGTTTTATGGCAATGTGTGCCCAGTCGGCCCCGGAAACCCCCAACTATGGCAGTGCATACGGTCATCGCCGTTGATTGCTTAGGCAATTTCTGCTTTGACATCCTTGAGGTTGAGCCCACCATTCCTTCTCTTACTATATTCTCTCTCTCAGTCTTCCTTATTTTCTTGTTTTTCCTGGATGTCGAAACGCTCAAGTCTACCATATTTGAGCTTGGCTGGACCTTTATTGTGTCTTCTAGCTGGTGACCCATAATGTACATGGTTTTCACTCTCCCCGGAAACGTAAGTGTGCCTCAATTACTGTGCCTCACTTTGAGCCCATGTTATAGGACTGCAAGAAACCAGATTTTCCACTTCCTCCGTCCTCAAATATTTCCACAAAAACCAGGTTGTTCCAGGTGATCTTTGAGAAAAAAACGAAGAGGGGTCTTAATGACATTTCATAAAAGCTCTCCTTTCATATGCTCCCTTGAAATCGTGGACCCTACAAGTTGGTATCTAATACTACAGGGGACAATCTTAGATGTTCAAGTTACCATAGTTAACTATTATGCCCCCAATACTCACCAGTCCCGATTTTTTTTCTCACTTACCGCGGGTAATGTTTTCACACCGGAAGGGCAGTCTGATCATGATGGGGGACAGTAACATGGTACTGAATAGGCAGTTAGACCGATCCCCCTCGGCTGCCCATCCCAGGCCTCTACCGAAGCTAACTCACAAGCAAAGCGATTCTCAGACCTTTTGTCTGAACATGCTTTGGTGGATGCCTGAAGGGAGTTTAACCCTAGAGTGTGGGATTATACTTACTAGTTGGTGGCTCATATTTTCCACACACAAATAGACCATTTTTTTTATTCCTCAAACTTTCATCCCGGACATCTTTAATGTCAAGACCCTGTCCATATCCTGGTCTGATCACTTGTCACTTTTACTCATCTGTAAATCGATGGCTTCTGTGACTCAACACTCTTCCTGGTGTCTTAACAACTCCCTGCTATCTTTTGACGAGTCAGTTGAAGCCATCCAGGACTCTATCTCCACTTACTTCACTGACAATACTGAATCGGTTTTGTCCCCCATGATTTTGTGGGAATCTAACAAAGTCACACTTAGAGGGAAACTTATACAACTTGCATCCTGCAAGAAGAAGAAAAGAAACTCTTGTCCTATCGCCTTGCAGAGTTGGAAGCCTAATTTAACGCGTCCCGCTCTGTCTCTCTGTGTAAACAATTGAAGCTACCAGGGTGGAACTAAACCTTCTCCTTGACAATATGGCAGAAAAACAACTCAGATGGTCACAACATATATACTATGCCTGCACCAACAAACCAGGCCGATGCTGGCCAACTTTCTCAAAGCCCATACCTGAGATACCAAACCGATCAGGTTAAACTTACCCAATAAAGTCATCACAGCCAACCCTTCCAAAATTGTGGATAATTTTGCTTCAGTTCTGTCTTCATTATATCAGCCCCCACAATCTTTTCGCAAGGACTTGGAGGATGCCTTTTTTCGTGACATCCATCTCCGCAGCCTAACCCACTCTATGTCAGATAAAATGAAGGCTGATATTACCATCTCAGAGGTCCTTGCAGCAATCAAAACACATAATACACAAAAACCTCCTGGACCTGACGGCCTCTCTGGGTTGTATTACAAAACAGTCTCTGAAACCCACAATCCCCATCTGACTAATATTTTCAACCACCTATATTCCCACTCTGACCTACATCCATCATCAATGGCAGCCCAAATAGTGATGATCCCAAAACCTGGGAAGGACCCTCATGATCCTCATAACTTTCGACCCATTTCCCTGTTAAACATCGACATTAAAATCCTCACCAAAATTCTCGCCACCAGAATTAACTCTTTTCTGCACTACCTTATCCATAGAGACCAAGGAGGCTTTGTCCCCTTTCGGCAGGCCTCTGACAATACTCGCAAAGTCATTCATCTCATCCACTTGCTGCAACAAAATAGAATTATTGGTATGATTCTAGGTCTGGATAAACATAAGTCATTTGACTCTCTCTTGGGAGTATATGTATTATGCTTTGGATAAATGGGGATTCCCACCCACCTTCACATCCTGGCTGAGGGCTCTATATCATGAACCCTCTTCCACGGTTTTCTATCTCTCTCGACAATCTTCCCCTTTCCAAATTCACAGGGAAACCCACCAGGGGTGTCCTCTTTCCCCTATACTTTTTATTTTGGTCTCAGAGCCCCTATTACATCTCATCAGATCTAACCCGGATATCAAAGGGATTATGGTTAGTGCATTCGTGGACGACTTGATTTTGACCTTGACTCAACTACATACTACACTACCTACCTTTTTTTCTACCCTTACCCGCTTTTCCATTATCTCCGAGGACAAATCATCGTCCCTCAATGTCTCTCTCCCTGAGGCGGAGATCAATTTATTAAAACAAAAATGTAACTTTGCCTGGCCCGCTGCCCACTTACAAAATCTCGCAAATAATCTTACTAAATCCTGCCACATCCTCTACGAGGCCAATTATGTTTCAATTTTCCATTCACTTAAACTCTTACTCATGTCCTGGTCTCACCAACCGCATCTTTGACCTCCTTATATGCAGCACAGCAAGCCCCTATATGGATCACCTTGGAAGTGCTCTCTTGCTTCCTGGTCTCCCCTCACTCACTTTTATGGCTTCCCCGAGATCTAGGCCCACAACTATCAGCCCTCTAATGGACCACTCGTTGCGCATATGGGACTCCACCAAATCCTCCAGTCATCTAATCTCCCCTCATCTACCACTTCTCCCCCTTTTGGGCAATCCTCTGTTTTCTCTTGGCCTTGAGTCCCCCAGCTCCTTACATTGGTGGGTCTCCCACAAACTTCAGTGTGTTCACTCGTTCCTCACTGGTCATTCTGTTTACACCTGGGCAGAAATAAGTTACAAATACCAAGCCCCTCATACTGAACTTTTCCAATTCTTACAAATTAAACATTGGGTGACTTTGGTGCTCAATGACAAAGACCCGATGAATTGTTCCTGTTTGAACATATTTGTCATCAGACGCCCTTCTCCCCCAAACTTATTTCTATCCTTTACTAACAGTTGACTAACCTTTGGAATCCCAACAACCACACTTATGTTTCCAGGTGGGACAATGACCTTAAAAGCACCAAAGATATTGGTTGCTGGTCACAGACATTGACAACCCTGACCTCATGCTCTATCAATATTATTACAATGGATTTAGCCTTTAAAACTGTTACACGGTGGCACTTGGTCCCATCCTGTCTAGCGCACCTTCATCCATCTGCCCCTGGTACCTGTTTCCGAGGCTGCGCTGCCCCGGGAGACGACCAACACATATGGTGGACATGCCCTATGCTCTCTTGGTTCTGGTCAAAGGCCTGAAACTCCTGCATTTATTATTAGCTTGCTCCTTCCCAAGGGACCCATGGCATGTTCTTCTACACCTGAATCCCCAGTATCTGTTTCCAAGGCTGCGCTACCCCAGGAGACGTCCTACACATATGGTGGACAAGCCCTATGCTCTCTCAGTTCTGGTCAAAGGTCTTAAACTCCTGCATTCATTATTAGCTTGTCCCTTCCTAAGGGACCTATGGCATGTTCTTCTATACCTGAAACCCCTGGGCCCTACAAAACACCAATTCAAGCTGGCTACATACATACTATTGACGGCTAAACAAACCATAAAAAGCCTGGAAAAAACAGTTCATATCCTTTACAGAAGTCCATTGTTGCCTAGATTTCTTCCTGGTCAATGAAAAACTCTCTAGCATTCTTTCAGATACCCATGAGGAATTCCTTAAAACATGGACTCCATGGATTCAATACGCCCATCTTGCTATACCAATAGGCACCAATAGGCAGTTTTACTTCGCTATAACATTGGAGGCCCCATAGCCCAGGTTAAAGTGCTTTTGACGTTCTCCTTTTGATCCTTTCTTGTCTCCCACCCCCTTCCTCTCCTTCTTTTCTTACCCCACTAGCTCTCCCACAGGGATGATTTACGATGTGTTCCATGTATTTCTTGGTTCGACTATATACTTTGTGCATTCCAAGCCCCTCTACTTCTTTCGCTATTGTCGGATATTACGCTAATTTATCGACATGATATGGTTGATGGGATTTTTCTGACATGTCATTTACATTGTCCCCAGTTACAGGTATGTTTTTTTCTGTGCATGACTGCTTTTGACTGCTACCTCTTATTGTTATATCTTTGCTTGTACACATGACAGCTGTTGCATTTGTATTTTTTGTAAAATCAAAACTTTTCAATAAAAAAATGTATTGAAAGGAAAATATAAATCTTCAAAAGACTGACATTGCCACTTAAAAATATCATAAGTTGCCTGCTTTTCAAAATGTAGTCATTTTGTGGGTTTTTACTGTCTTGGCACTCAAGGGCCTGCAAATATGTGATAGGTAGCAGGAAAATTAGGTGCCTAAATTATGCCCTTTAAAAGCTTGAAGGTGGTTTTTTGGGCTCCTTTGTGCAATTAGCCTGCGAAAAGGTCTCCCATTTGTGGTACCCCATACTTGAAAGGAGTAGCAGAATGTGTTTTGAGGTGTAACTCTAAGTATGCCTATGCTGCATATTAACAAGATTATATTAACAACTTTGTGTGAGAAATTACATTTTCATTTTCTTTCCACATTTTCCAAAAACTGGTGGCAAAAAAATAAAATCTTCAAAAGACTCACTATGCCTGCTAAAAATACCTTTGGGTGTCTGCTTTTCAAAATGTGGTAATTGTGTGAGTGTTTCTATTGACCTGGCACTCAAGGGCCTGCAAATATATGACAGGTAGTCAGGAATATGACCCTTGAAAGTACACCTTGGATTTTGACCCTTTTATGTGGCCTCAAAAATGTCTTTGGAGGAATATCACAGAATGTTCTGGGGTGTAATTCTAAGTATGCCCATGTCGTGAATTATGTTAATAATTGACAGCAGTCTCTAAAAAATGTCTACGTTGCATGTAAGAAATAACATATTAATTACCAACTTTGTGTAAAAAATTACATTTTCATTTTCTTTCTTCATTTTCCAAAAACTTGTAGCAAAAAAATATATCTTCAAAAGACTCACTATGACTCTAATGAATATGATGGAGGGTCTACTTTGCAAAATCTGGTACTTTTATGAGTGTTTCTAATGTCCTGGCACTCCAGGGCCTCCAAATGTGATAGGTAGTCAGGAAATCAGAAACCTAATTTAGGTCCTTGGAAAGCCTGAATGTGCTTCTTGGATTTTGGGCTACTTTGTGTGACTAGGCTACGAAAAAGTCTCAAATATGTGTTATCCAAATACTCTGGAGAAGTAGCAGAATGTGTTTTGGGGTATAATTATAAGTATGCGTATGCTGAGTGTTAGAAATATTATATTAATTGCCAACTTTGTGTAAAAAAATACATTTTCATTTCTAAATTTCCCAAAACCTGTGGCAAAAAATGAAACTTTAACAAGACTCACCAGGCCTCTAATTAAATGTGTTGTGAAGTCTACTTTGCAAAAATGTGGTAATTTTGTCGGTGTTTCTGTCATTTTGTCAGTGTTTCCTGCCCTGGCACTTCAGAGCCTCCCAAAATGTGACAGGTAGTCAGGAAATCAGATACATTATTTATGCCCCTTGGATTTTGGGCCCCTTAGTTCACATTGTTTACTTTATACTACTGGATTGTTACCTGTAATCTCTCATCACTTCTCTATTATCTAAAACACACCTACAGTTACAAGAAAAAGTATGTGAACCCCTTGGGATTACGTGGAGTTTTGCAGGAATTGGGCATAAAATGTGCTCTGAACGTCATCTAAGTCACAACAATAGAAGAACACAGTCTGCTGAACATAATACTACACAAACATTAGATGTTGCCATGGTTTAATTGCACATAACATGTAAACATTCACAGTGCAGGGAGGAAAAAGTATGTGAGACCCTAGCTTAATGACTTCTCCCAGAGCTAATTGGAGCCAGGAGTGAGCCAACCTTGACTCCAATCAGTGTGATGATATTGGATGTGTTGCTAACAGCTGTCCTGCCCTTAAAAAAGACACACCTGTTTTGGGTTTACTGGTTTCAGGAAGCACTGTCTGATGTGAACCATGCCTCGCAGAAAAGAGCTCTCAGAAGACCTACGATCAAGAATTGTTGACTTGCATGAAGCTGGAAAGGGTTACAAAATTATCTCCAAAAGCCTTGATGTTCATGTGTCCACGGTAAGACAGACTGTCTACAAATGGAGAAAGTTTAGCACTGTTGCTACTCTCCCTAGGCGTGGTCGTCCTGTAAAAATGACTGCAAGAGCACAGCGCAGAATGCTGCATGAGGTAAAGAAGAATCCCAGAGTGTCAGCTAAAGACCTACAGAAATCTCTGGCACATGCTAACATTTGTGTTGACACATCTACAATAAGGAAAACAGTAAACAAGAATGGAGTACATGGGAGGACACCACGGAGGAAGCCATTGCTGTCCAAAAAGAATATTGCAGCACGTTTGAAGTTTGCAAAAGAGCACATGGATGTTCCACAGCACTACTGGCAAAATATACTGTGGACAGATGAAACCAAGATTGAGTTGTTTGGGAAGAACACACAACACTATGTGTGGAGAAAAAAAGGCACAGCACACCAACATCAAAACCTCATCCCCACTGTAAAACATGGCGGAGGGAGCATCATGGTTTGGGGCTGCTTTGCTGCCTCAGGGCCTGGACGGATTGTTGTCATTGATGGGAAAATGAATTCCAGAGTTTATCAAGACATTTTGCAGGAAAATGTACGACCATCTGTCCGCCAACTGAAGCTCCGCAGAGGATGGGTGATGCAACAGGACAATGACCCAAAGCATACAAGTCATTCAACAAAACAATGGCTGCAACAGCACAGAATACGCCTTCTGGAGTGGCCCAGTCAGAGTCCTGACCTCAACCCGATTGAAATGCTGTGGCATGACCTTAAGAGAGCGATTCACACCAGACATCCCAAGAATATTGCTACACTGAAACAGTTCTGTGAAGAGGAGTGGTCCAAAATGACTCCAGATCGTTGCGTAGGTCTGATCTGCAACTACAGGAAACGTTTGGTTGAGGTTATTGCTGCCAAAGGAGGGTCAACCAGTTATTAAGTCCAAAGGTTCACATACTTTTTCCTCCCTGCACTGTGAATGTTTACATGTTATGTGCAATTAAACCATGGCAACATCTAATGTTTGTGTAGTATTATGTTCAGCAGACAGTGTTCTTCTATTGTTGTGACTTAGATGACATTCAGAGCACATTTTATGCCCAATTCATGCAAAACTCCACGTAATCCCAAGGGGTTCACATACTTTTTCCTCCCTGCACTGTGAATGTTTACATGTTATGTGCAATTAAACCATGGCAACATCTAATGTTTGTGTAGTATTATGTTCAGCAGACAGTGTTCTTCTATTGTTGTGACTTAGATGACGTTCAGAGCACATTTTATGCCCAATTCATGCAAAACTCCACGTAATCCCAAGGGGTTCACATACTTTTTCTTGCAACTGTACATCTGCCAAAGCTCCTTCCCTGTCATTTAACTGTACTTGTTTATCCCTTTTAATATTAGATTGTTATTTCTTTTTGGCAGGCATCCCATTCTCAGTGTTTCATATACATATGTTGCTATAGTCCTCGTATGTCTTGCTTTATATAGTGATATAAAAAGGTGTAGGTGTTAAAAAATTCACTATTATAAAAAACTAAACTAATTTTATATTTTAGAAAAACTGATAATATGAAAGGCCTACAGATATAAAATATACTGTTAAAAGTAAAGTACAAAGTGTGTTTTACAAAATAAAGCCCTGTTGTGTACTGCCATCCCAAACTTGTTAAGTGTCAGTTCATTCAGTACTACTTGCCTACATGTCCATGACCCAGTATGAATGTTGCCTTTTTCAAAATGTCCACTGGAATACATACAGACTGTTTCATAACAGTCACTGTAGCAGCCATAAATTCTAAGACCTGCAATTTCATACTAAATTTGAAGGCAAGCTGCATCACCAGTGGTGCACATCCCACATTTTGTGAATCACCAATGCTTAATGTTATCAACATATTTTCATATAAGTAACTGGTACATTTTCGTGTGCTAAGTGTAAAGAAAACCCAGTTATATTGTATATCATATGGATCTTATTCAATGGTAGCCCAAAGCAAGAATTCAGAATTCATTCCTCTAAAATCAGATCACTAAAATATGGATTCTGATTGGTTGCTGTGGATTATGTAGCACCCTCCTAGATAGACTGCTGATTAGGTTAAGTAAATTTAGTTCTTTTGGCTCTTCTGTAATCAGTGGAGCAGCTTGTGATTGCTTTGCGCTGTTCTGGATCTCACGGGTTGCAGGTTTGACTACTCTCCCTGCCTTTTGGAGGATTCTGGAATATAGCAGGCTGGGAGAATCGGATTTACAGTCTTAACATAGCATCTTGGCTCATTTTCACATGTTTTCTAGTTTGTTTTTTACCACCTCTTGGAGAAAGCCTGTTGTTTACAGAGCTCTTTACCTCAAGCTGAAATTTACACCCACAACTGTGACCTCAAATATATTAGAGCAATTACTCTTCCTCCTCTCTCTCTCCCCTGCATGGCTGTCTTCCCCAAAAATTAGCACTTATTGATAAGAGCTCATTATTAAATAAAGCCATATTTACACTATATTGCCGTATTAGAACGCCTGCCTTTACACGCACATGAACTTTAATGGCATCCCAGTGTAAGTCCATAGGGTTCATTATTGAGTTGGCCCACCCTCTGCAGTTATAGCAGCTTCAACTCGTCTGGGAAGGCTGTCCACAAGCTTTAGGAGTGTGTCTATGGGAATGTTTGACCATTCTTCCAGAGTGAGGTCAGGCACTGATGTGGGACGCGAAGGCCTGGCTCGCAGTCTCCGCTCTAATTCATCCCAAAGGCGTTCTGTGGGGTTGAGGTCAGGACTCTGTGCAGGTCAGTCAAGTTCCTCCACCCAAAACTCGCTCATCCATATCTTTATGGATCTTGCTTTGTGCACTGGTGTGCAGTCATGTTGGAACAGGAAGGGGCCATCCCCAAACTGTTCCCACAAATTGGGAGCATGAAATTGTCCAAAATGTCTGGGTACGTTGATGCCTTAAGAGTTCCCTTCCCTGGAACTAAGGGGCCAAGCCCAACCCCTGCAAAACAACCCCACACCATAATCCCCCTCCACCAATCTTTACACTTGGCACAATGTAGTCAGACAAGTACCGTTTTCCTGGCAACCGCCAAACCCAGACACGTCCATCGGATTGCCAAAGAAGCGTGATTGGTCACTCCAGAGAACATGTCTCCGCTGCTCTAGAGTCCAGTGGCGGCGTGCTTTACACCACTGCATCCGACACTTTGCATTGCACTTGGTGTTGTAAGGCCTGGATGCAGCTGCTCGACCATGGAATCCCATTTCATGAAGCGCTCTACACGCTGTTGTGCTAATCTGAAGGCCACACGCAGTTTGGAGGTCTTTAGCTATTGACTCTGCAGACAGTTGGTGGCTTCTGCGCACTGGCAAGCTATCATGATACCAAGCTTGAATTCACTGAGCTTCTTAGAGCGACCCATTCTTTCACAAATGTTTGTGGAAGCAGTCTGCATGCCTGGGTGCTTGATTTTATACACCTGTGGTCATAGAGGTGATGGGACACCCCTCCAATTCATTGGATTCAGGCGTTCCAAATACTTTTGGCAACATATTGTATCTTCATACAGCATACCCCTTATATACAGTTCCAAAGAAAAACATTGTTACAAACGTGTCATCTTTAAAAGTATTAGTCTACATGTTGGGTATATTTTTTTTAAAAGATGACACATATTTCAACAATAATAATTAAAAGGTAATTTTGTATTGTACATTCAGGATGAGCTTGCAGCCCCAAGGATGGCCACAGCTTTAATAGTGAGGCTTTGAGGGGAAAAAAACAGCAATAAGGGAGATTTACTACTCTGAGCCCTATTAACTGGGCCATCTGGATCCCCGGCATCAGCATGAGTTATTGGAGAGCACAGCCTGATCTTCTCAATGTGTGCGCAGCTTGAAAGGCAAAGGCAGATAAACGCAGGCTACAGCGAGTATTAAGCCTTCCCTTGTAAGGGACATCAAGAGACTCTTACAGTAAACAGAGCAAAATATAGTACTTATACTCAGAGCAAGCCTTTAATTCCTCCCAGCTTTAATTTCATGTCACCCGCCTAGGTGCAGGAAAATACACGTACTATAGAAGCTTAAAATAATGATGTCTGGACTGATTTTCTAATACATGATATAAATAATGTGTTGGTTTGTTAATTTCTGGATTTAAAAAGCAACTTCAGGTAGCTGCGAAACTGTTGGTGCTGTATACAGTAAATCCAGTATTATAATAATAATAGTCGTAAACTACTAGCACTATTTAAAGTAATAAAGTGCATTCAATATAGCTTAATCTTGATTTTCAAACTGCTCCTGGGCAAGACTGCAAGGTTATTGGATGTGTTACTGTGCCTCTGTCTCAGGCTCTGTTGTGTGGGTAAAGCTGCAGTGAGCTCAGAGACAGAGCACTGCTTAAACACTACCTATGTTTTACCAGGGTCAATTTCAGGGCCATTAAGAAGATGAGGATACATCCAAGTGTAACGATTTAGTGAATGGAGCAGCAAAGTGCAGAAAACGAATGCCAGGATGAAAATTAGAGCCATTCAACATGTAGGCTCCTCTGAGGAACTTTAACTGGAAATCTACTATGCAAGTATCAGTAAGATGAGTCCAATCCATGGTAAGCAATCACTTTTGGGCCCCTCTGTTACCCATTTAAAGGACCTAGCCCCTGACTAGAGATGCTCAGAGTACAGCCTATTCATGTCTATAGAGGCCACCAATGAAGAAAATTTCCGTCTATAGATTATAAGATAGCCACAGCCGTCTTGCTGAGATCTAGTAGGGAGTTTTCACGTTCCTCAGGTTAGGAAAGGTAGACTAATGTAGTTTTTACTAAAAGTGAACTTTAACACCATTCTCCGTGAATCTGAGAATTTGTAGGTTTAAATCTCATTAAAGCTAATTGTCAAAATGTGGGTCTGACAGTATGGACTCCTTCTATAAAGCAGCAGCATGGCCTTACCAGCCCATAACGGTGCTTAAAAAATATTGTCACAACAATAAAGCACAGTGGTGTGCTTTACAAGTATACAGTACATTAGACTCCACTTGCTTTAGGATTCTGGAGCAATCAGAGCTCCAGGTATTCAAATAAATTAAATTGTTCCTAAACCCATGACCCTGCATTTAACTATATCTGGTCTCTCACAGTACCCAGAACATGGAAATGCAATTATTGTAGTATATATAAACTGCTAAATACCTTTTCTCATCAGCAATATATAGCAGTCTTGTGACTTCTATCAGTGTCCAGCAGAGCACTGGTTAAAATTGTAGTTGGAGCTTTCATTCTGCTCTCACTGTTCTGTGAGGCTGCATACCCCCTGACCCTCTGTCTGGACAGAGCTAATTGGCCCTGTACTGATCACATGCACCCTCTCAAAGAAAAAAAAAACTCTCTAGCAATACACACTAAGCATGTTCAATGTGACTCCTAGAGCTCCGTACCATCAGCACATGGATTGGGGACAGTAGAAGAAGGGAGGATCAGAGAAGTCAGGATCAAAAATCCTTTTTACACAATGTAGAGGATTAACCCCTTAGGTTCCACAGTGAGTATAACAAGCATACTTCACTGCATATACAGGTTGATTTTAATGTTGTGGGATTAGTAACACTTTAAAAAAAGTGTTGGGTAGATGGAGAGCCTAGTCACATGACCTGTCAAAATCATGTGAGGCGGCCTTTCCACTAATCTAGGAGTGCATTCTGGAGCATTATGCAGAAACATGCACTGGGACACCACAGGCTGAACACTGATCTTCATTTTATAAACTACTTATAAATTTACAAAATGCGGGCTCAGTGTAGAGTAAATACTGCACTGCGGAGCAGACTGTGAAAAGTTGTATCCACTTTCTGTTATAAATGGACCACTTCGTATAAGTGAATGAAGTTACAGGGCTGTAACTTCCCAGATTGGAACTGGGTGCATTCAAATAAATATGGCTAAAAGGACAGTCCATCCAAAGTGGTGGAACTACACTGCAGAAGTAAACAAATCAAATGACAACCATCCATATATGAAGACAAGTGAAAATAACATACCCACACATTCTATGAATAGATTTGTGCAGTTTTTTTACAGCACTCTGGATCTGAGTCCGCACTCCGGATTTCATTCCGCTTGCAAATCGGCAAGTGGGCACATGATGTCAAAGCCTCTGCCTAGAATAAACATCCTCATTGCCCTTATCCTGTCAATAATAGCACATGGAGAGTGTGAGGGGGTTCAGCAACCCTGAGTTGCTTAGTATTGCTGATAATAGCCAGAAGCTTCTAGGACGGGTAGATCAAAAACTGGAGCAAGGACAAAAATGAAACAGGGTGCATTAGATTAAAGCTGCTATAAACCCCTAGATATACCCAGTGAAGTGACTGGCCTCAGGTAATACACACAGATAAAACAAATCCTCCTACATTTGTTGCACCTGTTTATCTGCAGTCTTCTCTTCTCTGCAGCTGTTCGAAATCCAGAATTTATACAGCTTGTCTGAGCTTTCAGAAATCAGGGGGCATGGAGCTAAAGCTACACTCTGCAGAGCTCATTGAGAAGAGCTGAGAGTTGATTGGAAGAAAGGGACACAACCCCTGCACACAGCACATAGAAACAGAGCTGAGACTGTCAATCACAGAAATCACAGGCTGTGTGCTGGAGCTCCCTTCTTTCCCTGTTATCTTTTTACCTCTTGGTGTCAGGAAAACCTGTCAGAAATGATTCATGCTGATAGCAGAGGAGCAAAGCAGCAGACAGAAATAACAGTACTCTGGTTCAAAACAAGCACACACTATAGATGGATATGCTTTGTTCAGATTTCATGTGAGAGGTTTACAACCACTTTAAGGTATGTGGATGAATTTTGCATGTTGGGTAATTGTAAAGAGCAATTACAGTTTAACCAGTTCCGTGCCGCCCTATAGCAGAAATACTGCTACAGGGCAGCACGGGTGTGCAAAATCACACACACACACATATATATATATATATATATATATACACTTGATTTTGCGGTTCCAGGTAGGCCATTTGCAACCTCGGCTGTCAATCACCGTGTCCCGGCCAGTGATTACTTGCCAGCACCCGGTAATTGCCGAGTATCTCCAACGGGGGAGAGACCTGTATGTAAATAATATAGATCTCTCCCCTGTCAGCTCCTGCAAACTGCTTTGTATGGCTCTGCATAGGCTTACAATGAAGCACACACACACAAACAGCCCCTATAGTTTAACAGCACGCAGTTAACCCTTTGCTCGCCCCAGATGTTAACCCCTTCATGCCCAGTGCCATTAGTACAGTGTCAGTGCTTTTTATTAGCACTGATCACTGTATTGGTGTCACTGGGGATGTCAGTGACACCAAGTCAGTTACCCCCAGTCTCAGAATGCCCGCCGCAGTCCCGCCATCCCGCTGTCAGTCACTGATCGCCGCCATTACTAGTAGAAAAAAAAATTCCAGTATATATACCGCCATTTGTAAACGCTATAACTTTCACGCAAACCAATTAATTTACACATATTGGGATTTTTTTTTAGCTTTTTAGCAAAGACATGTAGCAGAATACATTTTAGCTTAAACTTATGACGAAATTTGATTTTTTAAATAATTTTACTGGACATATTTAATAGCAAAAAGTCAAAAATATTTTTTTTATCAAAATTGTCTGTCTTTTTTATTTACAGTGCAAAAAATAAAAACCTGCACAGACGATCAAATACCACCAAAAGAAAGCTCTATTTGTGGGAAAGAAAGGATGTAAATTTCATTTGGCTGCAGCGTTGCATGACCGCGCAATTGTCAGTTAAAGTAACGCAGCGCCATAACGCAAAAAATGGCCTGGTCAGGAAGGGGGGTAAATCCTCTGGAGGGAAAGTAGTTAAGGTTGGCAATTATGGATTTTCCATCATCTCTCAGTTGAAAGAATCATCATATGTAACAATCCCACTATAATCAGCCACAGAGTCTCAGTTGTTTCCTGGTTTCAAATGACCACATAAAACTGCTGTGGAAATCAACTGAAACCATCACGGCAGTTACATACATAGTTAGTATGGCTGAAAAAAAGACAAAAGTACATCCAGTTCAACCATTAAAAAAAAAAAAAAAGTTATAATCCTATACCCACAGTTGATCCAGAGGAAGGCAAAAAAAACCAGCAAAGCATGATCCAATTTGCTCCTGCAGGGAAAACAAATTCTTCCTGATCCCCCGAGAGGCAATTGGATATTTCCTGGATAAACTTTACCTATAAATGTTAGTGTCCAGTTATATTCTGTGTACCTAAGAAGGAGTCGAGGTGTGTTTTAAAGCAATCCACTGAACTGGCCAGAATCAACTCTTGAGGGAGTCCATTCCACATTTTCACAGCTCTCACTGTGAAGAAACCTTTCCGTGTTTGGAGATAACATTTCTTTTCCTGCAGATGTAAAGAGTGCCCCCTTGTCCTCTGTGATGACCTCAAGGTGAATAACTCTACACCGAGTTCACTATATGAACCACTGATGTATTTATACATGTTGATCATATCCCCCCCCTCTCCTCTTCTCAAGAGAGAATACATTCAGTTCCTCTAATCTTTCCTCATAGCTGAGCTCCTCCATGCCTCTTATCAGTTTGGTTGCCCTTCTCTGTACTTTCTCCTGTTCCCCAATGTTATTTTTGTGAATTGGTGCCCAAAACTGAACTGCATATTCCAGATAAGGTCTTACTAATGATTTGTACCGGGGTAATATGATATCTCTCTCTCTGGAGTCTATACCTCTTAATACAAGAGAGGATTTTGCTTGCTTTAGAAACCGCAGCTTGGCATTGCATGCCATTATTAAGCTTGTGATCTACCAGAACTCCCAGATCCTTCTCCACCATTGATTCCCCAGTTGTACCCCCCCAGTATGCATGATGCATGCACATTCTTAACCCCCAAGTGCATAACCTTACATTTATCAACATTAAATCTCATTTGCCACATAGTTGCCCAATTAAACAGTGCACTGAGGTTGGCTTGTAAGTTGAAGACATCCTGTAAGGACGTTATTCCACTGCACAGCTTGGTGTCATCTGCAAAGACTGAAATGGGATTTTTAATCCCAGACCCTATATCGTTTATAAATATATTAAAAAGTAAGGGTCCCAACATGGAACCTTGGGGTACACCACTGACAACCCTAGACCCTGCAGAGTATGAATCATTAACCACTACTCTTTGAATATGATCTTTTAGCCAGTTTTCTATCCATTTACATATGGATTTTCCCAAGCCCGTAGACTTTACCTTACACATTAGCCGTGTGTGGGGAACTGTGTCAAACGCTTTTGCAAAATCCAAGTATACCACGTCCACCGCCACCCCTCTGTCCAGGGTTTCGCTCACCTCCCCATAAAAAGAAATTAGATTTGTTTAACAACTTCTGTCTTTCATGAATCCATGCTGTCTGTTGTTTAAAATATTTTTTCCAGCAAGAACTCATCTATGTGGTCTTTTATTAAACTCTCCAGTATCTTCCCAACCATAGAAGTTACTAACAGGTCTATAATTACTTGGTAAAGATTTTGACCTCTTTTTAAATATTGGCACCACATTGGCCTTATGCCAAACCAGTGGTTTTATGCTAGTCATTAAAGAGTCCCTAAAAATTCGAAACAATGGCTTTGAAATGACAGAGCTCAATTCTTTAAGGACCCGTGGGTGTATGCCATCCGGTCCAGGTGCTTTATTCACCTTTTATTCTGTCTAAATATTTTTGGATTATATCAGTTGTGAGCCAATGTGGATCATCTGGAGCTGTGTCAATACCATGCCCATTATGGACAAGAGCTCCCCCATGCTCTATTGTATACACAGAGCTGAAGAAGGTATTTAATAAATGCCTTCTTTTTGTCCCCAGTCACCCACTCTAGATTATTTTGTAAAGGGCTTACATGCTCGGACCGGACTTTTTTACTATTAATATATTTAAAGAATTTTTTTGGGGTTGGTCTTGCTACCTTATGCAATCTGTCATTCATTTTCAATTTTTGCAACCTTTATTTCCTTTTTGCATATTCTGTTATACTC
Organism: Staurois parvus; assembly: GCF_062004578.1. Classification (NCBI taxonomy): domain Eukaryota; kingdom Metazoa; phylum Chordata; class Amphibia; order Anura; family Ranidae; genus Staurois; species Staurois parvus. The sequence continues at coordinate 7,629,817 of NW_028317864.1, forward strand.
TTTGTAACGTTGAAACGATGATAGCGTTCCTTCATTTTCTATTTAATAAAAGTTCTTTTCTTATTATCTATAGCTTTTTTAACTTTGGCCGTAAGCCACATAAGTTTCATTTTTAGACTTTCAAACGTGTTGCCCATAAGAATATATTTTGCTGTGTGTTCACATACAGTCTTTTTGAAGAACTCCCATTTCTGTGTTGTGTTCATCAATGCTAATATTCCCTCCCAGTCTTGGAAAGCAGCTCTCAGCCTTGGAAATTTAGTTCTCTTAAAATTGAGCGGTTTTATTTTTCCCATATGTGCTCGCTGTTTACAGCTAACAATAAATTAAATCATGCTATGATCACTGCTACCCACATGTTCTTTTATACGGACATTCGTAATAAGCTCTACATGGTTTGAGATTACCAGGTCCAGCAGAGCATCATTCCTTGTAAGGGCCTCTATGAACTGTACCATAAAATTGTCCTGTAGTAGGTTTAAAAATTTTGCCCTTTAACTGTTCCTGGAGTACTATTACTCCAGTCAATTTCTGGGTAGTTAAAATCCCCCATTATTAACACTGTCCCAGCCCTTGCAGCCCTTTCGATCTGTTCAAGGAGCTGAGTTTCCACCTCCTCATTAACACTGGGAGGCTTATAACAAACTCCAATGATTACCTTTGTAGTACGCACCCGCATGTGCAGTTCCACCCATAATACTTCAGCCTCATCACACTCTGCATCAACTAGGTCCTCTTTCACACTCACTCTGAGATCACTTCTCACATAGACAGTTTAAATGCCTGTCCAGTGGGAAAGGGTTAGAAACCCTTGTCAGGTTTTTTTTTTTTTGCTCTCAGATTTACCCTCAGCCCCTTGTTCTGAAAAGCCCTCGTCCCTGATTCAAGCAGTGGGATGGCTCTAGGGAGAAGTTATGCAAATGTAAAAATGTATTGGCGGGTGGATATCAGTCTGGAGGATTGGGCGTTCCTAGGCAAATTATATTTACAGTACATTCAAACCACCCTTGCTAATGCCCACGTGTGATACTCTCTATGATCATGTGTCTATGACTGGAAGAATCAAAATCCAATGAACGAAAGGGGTGGCTCAAGGACAGTCAGGCTGGGGAATAATTACCTATATCAGGCATAACTAAATGGTGAACCACGTTCCGGATGTGGACCAAGTCATTGTCCCATCCAGACTACCATTTAGGAACCGCCTCTTACCCCAGCCTCCACTGCTGTCCTTTTCACAACAGAGCGGGAGGCAGGACAGCTCTGGATGGAGGGCAGAAGTGGGAATAGGAGTGGGAGCTAACGGAGTTAACAGTTCAATTTAACCAGCAGGTGATTGGTTGCTAGGGCACAGGGTGGTCCTAGAAACCAATCCCCAACTTAATATGAAAAGTTAACTCTCCTGCCCTTCATCCAGAGCTGTCCTGCCTCTGCTCTGCTGTGTGCCCATGTAAAGTAGGAGAGTGAAGGTGGGCAGAGAATATGGGTGGTGGGGGGTGATTTGAAGTGGAAGAGGAGGAAACTGCTGGGGAAGGGGGGGGGGTTGTAAAGGGGGCAGAGGACATGGACAGACTATACATACACAATACAACATTTGTAGGGGAAGAGGATATGGCTGGGGGTCTGTGATGTGATGGGGAGAGATAGACACTGCTTGGGGGATAATATGAAAGGGGGCAGAGGACACCACTGTGTGTGTGTGGGGGGGTGAAGTAAAGGGAGCAGGGGACACCACTGTGGGAGGGTGATGTGTGGGGGCAAAGGACACCGCTGTGGAGGGGTGATATAAAGGAGGCAGATGACACCACTGTGGGGGGGGGGGTGATATGAAGGGGGCAGAGGTCACTGCTGTTGGGGGGTGATGTAAAGGGGGCAGAGGACACTGCTATGAAGGGGAAACCGTGACATGAAGTGGGGGATTGAAGACACTGATGGAAGAACAGGATTGTGGTATAAGAGGAAAAGAGCTGTGATGTGAATCATTGCAGAAACGTGATTAGGATCTCGTCTGAAAGAAAACTTTACTAATGGGACATCCATTCATTTTATTTCAGTACCTCTGATCTAGATAATGCTGGATGTCTTCCAGCCAGGAAATTTATAAGACTCTATCTGCCTTGTGATTGCTTCTAATACCAACTTTGAGAATCTTGCAGTGTGCATTGAAATCAGAGTAAGCAATTTCAACACTGCAGAGGAGTCTATACAACAGGATTGAAGGTATAGCTGGTGCTTAGGAGGTCTATTAGTGAAGATAAAGACTAGCAGAAAAAAATAACGCAAACACAAATTTTAGCTGATTGTCACACAGTTAATGTAATAGAAATCTACTCTCTGATTTTGATTGATTTACTGTCTGTAAAATTGTATGTTTGTTGTGTAACAAGTACAACTTATGTAGGAAGATTTTTCATATTTGTGTACCAGCTTACAACACTGTAAGCTGGAATGTCTCTTGTCTAAATCTTGTGTTGCATCTGGGTTGTAGCCAGCCTGGGCTAACTGTTCACTGTTTCTTTGTTCATTGAGTTTCCCCTAAATCCTGGACATTGGTTACTTCTGCCTGGTACGGCCAAGTATTCTCCGGCAATTAGAGTGAGAATATTCAATGTAATGGGTTAAATTTATACTGTCTTGGCATGTCACTAGGAGGTACAGTATATACCAGTGAAGCATGCTAGGGAAGCAAATACATATTCAGGTTGAGCTTCTGGAAGGATCACTTCCTCCCAGGCAGGTAATACCTTTGCCTCACAGGCTTGGCCTGGAGAGAATGCCAGTGTAAGAAGGATATTTGTCTCCTGGGTTGCTGCCATGGAATTTGTGATTGGTATTTTCTTTCTTGCGTTTTGCTCCAGATGGAAGCCTCTGTTAAGACCTGGTGAACCTGAGCTGCCTTGCTGGAGGGTAAATCCAAAAAAAGCTAAGCAGGAAGATGGGTTGCATGTATGAAGCATCTAAGGAAGACGCTTATTGTGCTGAAGAGTGACCACGTGAGCTTGGTATAAGCTGCTGCTGTTGGACATTGCAAAAAGTACTCAATGCTCATCATCTAAGGTACTGGTGACTGCTTGTATAGTGGCAAGAGCCTAAAAAGTGGAGGACCAATACCGACATTTAACGTTACGAAAATAAAAAAATTAAATTGCGAGCAGGCAGCTTTTTATTGCAGAAGAGACATGCTATCTCTCTTCTGCAATAAAACAATATTACTTGCAGTTTTCTATTGAACGTACACTATTCATGTGCAACTCAGCATCTATTCTTGGCATGATGCCATTGTGCCAGGATGATTGAGTGGTGTTCGCTTGCGCTGGCCAAACACGATGCCTAAAGACTGGCACCTGGAATAGTCAGGGAGAAGATGCCAGTGAGGGTCTTTGTGGGCATTAGACCTTTGGAGTAGAGGTAACTATTACGAACTTTAGTTCCCCTTTAAAGAGCAAACTACATTAATTGCTACCAAAGGTCTGAGCTATTTTTTCCTGTGTTGGGTATCTTCTGCTCTAACCCTCTCTGCAGAGTTTATTGAACAAAGTAAACCTTGAAAAGACTAAAGTGACTGATGTCCAGCTTTTTATTCTAACCCACAATAGGTCAAGGATTCCGCCCTGAGAAGTAAAATGCTAGCCTGCCACACAATCTAGGGAGTTATCCTCAACCTCCCAGACAGGAAGAGTGCTACAGTGCAGCATTAAAGCTAGCCACAGATTGACAGACATTAGAGAACAACTGATGGTAAGACACCTGCCCATCTTGTCTCCACCTGCCTATTTTGTCTCCATAAGCAAACGGGTGTCAGCAGTGCTTGTGCACACCACCTTGGATACTGCAATATGGCCTCACTGTCACGTGATTGCTGCAAATAACAATCAATTGGACCTGCCAAGATCAAGAAGCCTGGATCTACCCAAACAACAGGTTGCCTGCAGAAAGGGGACCCCTGCTAGTTGTTTTCTATGAGAAATTTGTTGTCTATGAAGATTCTAAAAAGGATATCTAACCTAAGAACAAATATATATTCTACTGCTTCTTACCAGTCATAAAATATAGTGGCTGCATTCACTTTCATTTTTCAGTATAATAACATTCTCAGCAAGTACAGACAATATTTATTGATCTTGCCACTTGAATTGAACTGAAATCACAAGCAATATTATCCTACTTCCAACTATCATCTGTATGCTACAAATTTCCTCACCCTCCATGTAATAGAGATGAAGTGAGTTTGTACTCCAAATCAGTGGAGTAGCAGGGAGAGAGTGAGCATAATTGCACATTGTGCTCTTGCTGGGCATCCATTGTGACCGTGTGCCCTTAACGAGGAGTGGGCTCCCTCCAAGCAAACCTTATCTTAATTTATCCAAATTGAAGACTCTCAAAGTGTTAGGACCACAGTATACAGAGGAGCCTTAGATAGGTACTGCGGCTTTTGCATATATTTAAAATGTGTGCAACTAAACCCTCTGTTTTACCATGAATTGTTAGGGTCAATCATTTTTTTAACACAAAAAAAATCAGCGAGCGCTCCCAAAAATAGCAGCTATATGCACCAAAAAAGGAACTACAAGTCCTCTCAATCTGATCAAATGTGCTAAGGGAAGGTGCAGCGCATAAATCAATCCAAGTATTAAAAATTCACAGTCTTTAAACTAATTAAAATCATAAAAGACAACCAAAACAATATATATAAATGGATATAAAAGTCCCAATAAGCAATCACTGTGACGTGAAGGTGCTATTCCACCAGGTTGTGCGCATATATACTGGAATCAACCAAATAGTCGGAAGTACTTATCATCCTATGGTGTGCGATAGATTAGTGGGATTGCAAACTCACCAGAAGCGCAATCTATATGCGCATTTAGCCAATATTTGCCGGCCTGGAGATCTCCCTTCAATGGAACCTGGTCTGGTCAGGAAATCTTTCCCTCTGATGGATGGTCTGGTCATAGGGGAGTTAATCCATCCTCCAACCGGCTGGAGGTTGGATTAACTCCCCTATGACCAGACCATCCATGAAAGGAACCTCTGAGTGACCTCACCTTAAACACCCACCACCATCAGTCACATCACAGTGATTGCTTATTGGGACTTTTATATCCATTTATATATATATTGTTTCAATTAGTTTTTTTGCATACTAGCTGAGTGAGGTGAGTGTCCTGTGAAATTTTTTGTTTGTTTGTGATCATTTAGCGTAATCACCCTAGGACAGGAAGTGTGTCATTCACAGGATTACCAAGAAAAAATAAACACAAAACAGCACTGAAAAAATAAAACCAATGCAGCCATGACATACAATAACTGATAAGCTACAATATATTCAGTTTTTGTTCTTGGGTTTAGATACACTTTAAAGTGGACATTCACCCTAAATGCACCCTTAACTTTCCCCTGCTTTCTCCTTATTCCCCCTCCCATATCTCACATTTGGATTATTTGTTAATTTTTTTACTTTATTGTTTTTGTTCTCAACTGGACAAAATTCCTCAGATTCCATTCATGTACAGATGTGCAAGACCAGGAAGAGCACTTTCGCATATCTGCACACACACTAGAGTAAAAAATGTCAGCACCAGAGGGGGGCAGGGCCAAACCTACGGTGGACTGAAGTTCCTCTTTAGGCCTCATGCACAAAGGATGTTTTTGCAGACACTTTTGGGGGCATCAGGCATTTTTTTTTTTACTTTACTGCTTTCAGATGGCCCTCTATTTTATCCTATGTGTCCATACACACATAGACTTTTAGAATCTTTTAGTAGCAGTAGCGTTTACCAGCAGGAAAAAAAAAACCCAGTGCATCCAGGAGCAGCAACGTTTTGGCAGAAAAAACACTTGATGCAGTTAAATGCATCTAAAAGTGCCTAAACACATTTAAATGCTAAGCGCTAAGTGAATAAATTCTAGCCAATTACACGAATTAACACCCAAGCACTTGATGCTTGTAAACGCGCCTAAACGCTTGTAAAAGCATTAGATATTTTTACAAGTGTCAGGTGTTTTTTCTGCAAAAATGCTGCTGTCAGGAAAGCTTCTAGGAGTTTTTTTTTAAAATGTCCTGTGTGCATGATGCCTTAAGATATCCAGAGACATAAAATTGATTGCTCTCCACCCATCCCATTTTAGACAAGATTGCGTAATAACTATTATCATACCTGCCAACCTTTTGAGATGAAAAACATGGATAATATTTAGCACAAGATATACAAGCAAAAGACAAACCCCTACCACATTTCCAGTTACACAGACCATGAAGAATTAATATGCAAAAAATTATTGGTTAAACCCACAAGTGATTTAGATGAAAGGTTGAGTGTGCTATCAAACATTTGTTAAAGCATTTTTAACAGAGGTCTATATAGGATGTCAAAGAAAAAAGAAGAAAAAAGGTACACAGGGGTTTGGCTCCAAACTATGCATTATAGCTATGAGTTGATAGACTGGGCCATTATCTTTAGGCACAGACAATTGGCTGAGCTGGATTTCAGCAATTCTTTAAGATTGTGTTAGCAAGGGTAGATGGGGGTATTGAAAAAAGAATAAAGTTGGATGTCTGCCATACCATTGGATGTAAGGCCAGCATTAGGTCATGTGGATTGCAACAGCTCTGCATTCTGACACTTGGGGGTTTATTTACTAAAGCTGGAGAGTGCAAAATCAGGCTAACTTCTGCAAATAAACCAATCAGCTTCTAACCTCATCTTGTTCAACTAAGCTTTAGCAATAAAACCTGGAAGCTGATTGGTTTATTTGTAGAAGTTAGCCTGATTTTTGCACTCTCCAGCTTTAGTAAATAAACCCCTTGACATCAGCAGAGTCTTCAGCTGATATTTTAAATGCCTTAACAGTCTCATTGAGCGGTTGCAGTGATATTAGCTTAAACCAGCTATTAGGGTGAAGCAGATATTACCTGAAACAGAGAGTCACCAGTCCTTGTATTTTTATGCTGAATTTAAAACTCCTACCTATCTACCCAAATTTTCTATAATTTTTTTAAAATGGACATAAATTTTGAGTTTAAATCCGCTTTTATCATGTATGCTTTGAAAATCAATCATGATGTTAATATAAATGTTTTAAATTTAAAAAAAAAAAAAAAAAACTATCTTTGAACGGTCATGCTCACATGTCCAACCACCATCTTATATCTATGGATAGCTTTGGGCCCTATGAAGAACCAAGGAACAATTTACAAGTGAATCCAGAACTCTGTTATTCTCGGCCTCTGAATAACAAGATTATACAATCCCCAGGAGCTCAAAACTCTTATGATATCTCCAGAGCAAATGATTAATTCAAGCCAGAGATAACTGCTTCTGCTTAACGCTCTGTTCAGCACGGGGCTCTCTTATGATTTTCTTTTGTTTGTCCTACATATCTCTCCTCCCTCCACAGATCGCCTTGTCCTGCTACCTGCAAAGGTGCAGCAGCCAGCAGATTTTAATGAACGGAAGGGGGAAGAAAAAAAATGCGGCAGCCTCCCTTTCATCAGTGTATCCCTGGTAACCTCCTGCAGGGAGCTGGGCTCCACAGAGCTATTGCAGGCCTCAGCAAAAAGGATTCTATTTTCTGCGGCTTCCTGTTCCTCTTTGGCGTGTAGTCATAGCAACCGTGTTAGCTCAAGGAGATTTGCTTCTCTTGCTGTCTTTTCGCTTGCACAGTTTCTTCCCTGCTTGCACTTCTCCTGGCTGCCTCTTTCAGTTTATTATATTCGTTCAGACACCGCAGACTTATTTTCTGTGGCTATAGAAACGCAGTACAAGCAGCTTATCAGGGAGACGCTTATACTGCTGATTGCAGATTTAAGAACGATGGCTTATTTGGTGAAAAAGAAAAGCTGTGATATTCACGCTGAACATTGCTTTTGTTTCCCTCTCATTTTATTTTCTGCAGCAGCTGTTTATGAGACAGCCTTATGTATCCTACTTTCTTCTCTTTTTATCCCTTCCATGGTCTTTCAGTATTACTTTCCCTCTTCTTCTCTCCCATTTCTCTTGGGCTCTCATCTATTTGTTTCCCACTTTCTTCCTAGCTTTTCCATTCTGACCCTCTTTCTTTCCTGTCTTCTACCTGCCTCATCTACTCACCCTTGATACCTATTATTTTCTTTCCTTCCATCTCTAATATTTCTGTTCTTTATTTACTATCTCCCCCTCTTCCTCTGCCTCCTGTCATCGCCCTTTTCTCTGTTAACTATCTATTTTCTCCTATCTTCCCTTCTTTCTTTTCCTGTTATATCCCCCTCTTTCACTACTTTCCCCTTTTATCTGCCTGGTATCTCTCCCTCCTATCATCCCCTTTTCTCTGTCTTCTAAATTCGTCTATTTGTCTCCTTCTTCCCTTCCTTTCTGTCTCCTATTTCCTCCTCTTTCTATGTCATCTATTACCCATTCTTCTGCCTCCTATCTCCCCCCTTTTCTCTGCTTCCTATCTTCCCCTCTTTCTCTGTCTCCTATTTTCCTCTTTCTGTCATATATCTTCCTCTCTTCATCTGCCTCCTATCCAACACTCTTTCTCTGCTTCCTATCTAATCCCTCATTTGCTCTCTCCTGTTTCCCCTTTTTTCTCTTCCTCCTGTCTTACCCTGTTTCTGTCATTTGTCTCCCCCTCATTTTCTGTCATTTTTTTTTTTGCCTTTTCTTTTTCTGTCATCTTTCTCCTCCTGTTTATCTGTCTCTGATCCCACTCTCTTTTTCTTCCTCCTATCTCTTCTCTTTTCCTGCCTCAATTCTCCCCTCTTCCTCTGTCTTCTATATCCCCATTTTTATGCCTCCTATATTCCCCTCTTTTTTTGTTTTCTATCTCCCCCTCTTTCTTCTTCTGTTTACCCCTTTTCTCTACTTCTGTTTAAATCTGTTTCTCAGTCATGTATCTCCCTCCATCTGTCACTTTTTGCCCCCTCTTTCTCTGTCTTCTTTATCCTTCTATTTCACTGTGTCCTATCTTCCCTTCCTTATCTGTCACCTATTTCCCTCTTAATTGCAGTCTATGTCCCCATCTTTCTTCATTTCCTGTTTCCCCCTTTTTCTCTGTCTCCTGTCTTACCCTGTTTCTCTTTAATTTTTTAACTCCTCTTTCTCTGTCAACTACCTCCCCCTCTTTCTCTGTCTACCATCCCACTATATTTTTCTGAACCCTGTCTCTTCTCTGATCTCCCCCTCTTTCTCTGCTTCCCGTCTCTCCCTTTTTCTCTGTCACCTTTCTCCTCTTCTTTCTCTGTCTCCCATCTTCCCTTTTTTCCGCCTCGTATCTCTCCCTTTTTCTCTGCCTCTATCCCCCCTCTTTCTCTGACCTCTTTCTCCACCTCTGTCTCTGCTTCCTATTCCTCCCTCTATCTCTCTGTCTCCCTCTCTTTCTGTTCTATACCCCCCAGTTTCTTTGCATCCAATCTTCCCCTGCTTCTCTGTCATTTACTTCCTCCTCTTTCTCTGTCATCTATCTTCCCCATTTCTTATGCCTCCTATATCTCCTTTTTCTGTGCCTCCTATTGCCCCTTTTGCTCTGTCTTCAATATCCCCCACTTTCTCTTCCTCTTATCTCCTCTTTTTTCACTCCCTCCTATCTTCTCGTTTCTCTGACTCATATACCCCTCACATTTTTCTTTGCGTCCTATCCCCCTCCCCTTTTTTCTTTGCCTCCTACCCCCTCCCCTTTTTCTCTGCATCCTATCTTCCCCACTTTCTCTCTGCCTCCTAACTGCCCTTCTTTCTCTGTCTCCTATATTCCCTTCTTTCTCTGTCTCCCATCTTCCCTCTTTTTATCTTCCTCCTATCCGTCCCCTTTTTCTCTGCCTCCTAGATCCCCTCTTTCTCTTTCTCCGAACTCTTATTTCTCTGTCTCCTATCTTCCCTTCTTTCTCCTAAATTCCTCCCTAAATCTCCCTGTCTCCCTCTCTTTCTCTGTCATCCACCTACCCCTCTTTCTCATCCTCCTATCTCCTCTTTTTCTGTCTACTCTATCTTCCCCTATTTCACTGTTTCCCATTTACCCCTCTTTCTCTGTCTTCTATAAATACCTCCCCTTTTCTCTGCCTGCTATCTGCCTCTCTTTCTCTGTCTTCTCTGTCCCCCTATTTCCTCCTTTTTCTCTGCTTCCTGTCTCATGGTGTTTCTTTGTAATTAATGTCTCTCACTCTCTCTCTCTCTCTCTCTCTCTCTCTCTCTCTCTCTCTCCTCTTTCGCTACCTCCTATCCTGCTCTCTTCCTCCTATCTCTCCACTTTCGCTGCTTCCTATCGCTCCTCTTTCGCTGCCTCCCATCTCTCCTCTTTTGCTGCCTCCTATCTCGCTCTCTTCTCTTGCCTCCTAGCTCGCTTCTTTTGCTGCCTCCCATCTCACCCTCTTTTTCTACCACCTATCTAGCTCTCTTTCTCTGTCTCATATCCCTCCCCCTGCCCCCTTTTAACTACCTTCTGTCGCCCCCTTTTTCTTTACCGATTATCCCCAGTCTTTTCTATGTCTCACATTCCTCCCTTTTCTCTGAATTCTATCTCACTCTTTTTCTCTGTCTCCTTTTTTCTGTCCCTTTGTTGTGCCCTATCATTCCCTTTTCTTTACCCTCTATCTCTCCTTATTTTCCTATCTCTTGCTCTTTGGTGCCTATCTCCCCCTCTTTCCCTCTCTATACCCCCTTTCACTTGCTATTATATTTATCTCTCTCTCCTTTATCTCCCCCTTTTCTTTTTCTTCCTTACTCAACATATTGCACTTTTCTTTCTCTCAAGCTTCAGTCTTTCTCTCCCTGCCTCTTAAATTTACTTCTTTCCTTCTCTACTGCCCCTCTACCCCTGTCTTCCACATTCTCTCACACCTTTTCTTGTCCCCTCCTGTTCCTTCCTGTGTTCTATCTACCTGCTCTGTCTCTCTTCCCACCTCTCCTTTCTCCATCTTTACCTCTTTTCTATACTTCCTCTACTTTACCTCTTTTCTAATTTCCACCTACCTTATTAATTTCTTCTACCCCCCAGCCACCTTTTTATTAACTTTGTTCCTCTTATTCGCCTTAATCCCTCTTGCTTTACCATCTCTTTCATTCATTCTCTCTACCTCTCTCTCTCCTCCCTGTCCTCTCATTGCCTCCCCCTCTCCTTCTCATTCCTCCACTCTCTATCTCTTCTTTATCAGCTTTTCTCTTCTCATTCTCTCTTTCCTTGGCCCTCTGTCTCTGCAGATCTCTTGAACAGAGAGCTCAGCTGAGTAGACCCCTTTAAAGCAATAATGATAGGTGGATCACATGAAGCATTTAAAAGAGTTGTGGACATTGCATAGCACTACAAACCAGCACATTTCAATGCATATACATTGTCTATGCCATTGTTTCTCAACCTTTTTAACTCAAGGCACCCTTTAAAATAATGCAAAATTTCAAGGCACCCCATTCTAAGATGTAAAAAACTTACTAATTGCAGCAGCATGCACACACATAGGACAACCAACATCAGCGGTGATTTATCCTTACAAAGCAAATATACCTTTGCACACTGGTACTGATTAGTATTCCAGTGTTTCCCTTTTCCCTCAGTTTATCCCCCTTGCTTAGCTAAAGTGACCCCAGTGCTGATGGAGATGGACATGGGAAGGGCAAACAAGGATGCTGTAAAGACGCTTGAAGACCTCATTATCAGCTGATGAAGTCATTGGTTGTTAGGACACCAGCGGGGCCCAAGATTGTAATGCTGCATAATCAAAACCTGTGGACCTGTGGAACAAAATGGCAGACTTGATCTACTCGCTGGTGTGTACACAATTGTTGGGCAATTTGTGGGCATTTTTCCAAAACACCCCTGTAAAACTCAGAAGACTCCCTGGTTGAAACAGGCTGGTCTATGTCATGTCTTACCTTGCAGCCATAGTCAGTACTACTGCTAAGGATATTTATTGCACATAGAAAGATTTTTGTGCATTAAGGCTAAACTTTAGGCAATCAACTAAATAGTCCATTGAAATACATTTATGGGAACTGTTTTTAATGCCAAAGGGTTTTGTAATTCTGTGCAGTCAGTTCTGTTATTCAGGTACCTTCAACCTTCAAAGCATGGTCAAGAACATACTCTTTGTCTTCTTACTGGACAGTAAAGGATCAGCAGCACACTTATGTAGCACTACCCCCTTAGGGGCCACTGGATTTGGTTTGGGTCCCCCTATGCTCTGCACAAACAGGCAACACACATTTTCCACACTGGAGTCAAAGAACATTCCTTGAGCTTGGTTTTGTGATTTTATTAAGGGGTTAAGAACTTGGATGGGGTCTAGGGATATAAGGGATGCCCATGGAACTGCAGATCTTGAGGACAAACTCCTTAGCAACTACAGTGCTTTGAAAAAGTATTCATACCCCTTGAAATTTTCCACATTTTGTCTGTTACAACCAAAAATGTAAATGTATTTTATTGGGATTTTATGTGATAGACCAACACAATGTGGCACATAATTGTGAAGTGGAAGGAAAATGTTAAATGGTTTTCACATTTTTTTACAAATACATTTTTGAAAAGTGTGACGTGCATTTGTATTCAGCCCCCTTTACTCTGATACCCCTAACTAATATCTAGTGGAATTACCTTCAGAAGTCACCTAATTAGTAAATAGAGTCCACCTGTGTGTAATTTAATCTCAGTATAAATACAGCTGTTCTGTGAAGCCCTTAGAGGTTTGTTAGCGAACATTAGTGAACAAACAGCATCATGAAGGCTAAGGAACACACCAAACAGGTCAGGGCTAAAGTTGTGGAGAAGTTTAAAGCAGGGTTAGATAAAAATAAATTCCAAGCTTTGAATATCTCACAGAGCACTGTTCAATCCATCATCCAAAAATCGAAAGAGTATGGTCAGGTGCGGACTGACAACTCATGGGGCCCCCGGGCAATAGGGGATCATGGGGCCCCTGTGTCCTTGCCTAAACTCAAAAAAGCCTACTCAAAAAGGCACCCTACTGACCCCGGGCCCTCTGGCAATGCCCGAGTTTCCAAATGGTCAGTCCGCCCCTGAGTATGGTACAACTGCAAACCTACCAAGACGTGGCTGTCCACCTAAAATGACAGGCCAGGCAAGGAGAGCATTAATCAGAGAAGCAGCCAAGATGCCCATGGTAACTCTGGAGTAGCTTCAGAGATCCACAGCTCAGGTGGGAGAATCTGTCCACAGGACAACTGTTAGTCGTGCACATCACAAATCTGGCCTTTATGAAAGAGTGGCAAGAAGAGAGCCAATGTTGAAAGAAAACCATAAGAAGTACTGTTTGCAGTTTGCAAGAATCCATAAGGGGGACACAGCAAACATGTGGAAGAAGGTGCTCTGGTCAGACGAGGCCAAAATCTAATGTTTTGGCCTAAAAGCAAAACACTATGTATGGTGGAAAACTAACACTGCACATCACCATAAACACACCATCCCCACTGTGAAACATGTTGGTGGCAACATCATGTTGTGAGGATGCTTTTCTTCAGCAGGGACAGGGAAGCTGGTCAGAATTGTTGGGAAGATTGTTGGAGCCAAATACAGGGCAATCTTAGAAGAAAACCTGTTATAATCTGCAAAAGACTTGAGACTGGAGCGAAAGTTCACCTTTCAGCAGGACAACAACCCTTAACATATAGCCAGAGCTACAATGGAATGGTTTAGATCAAATCATATTCATGTGTTAGAATTCAAAGTCCAGACCTAAATCCAATTGAGAATCTGTGGCAAAACTTGAAAAGTTCACAGATGCTCCCCATCCAATCTGACAGAGCTTGAGCTATTTTGCAAAGAAGAATGGGCAAAAATGTCACTCTCTAGATGTGCAAAGCTGGTAGAGACATACCCAAAAAGACTTGCAGCTGTAATTGCAGCAAAAGGTGGTTCTACAAAGTATTGACTCGGGGGCTGAATACAAATGCACACCACACTTTTCAGATATTTGTAAAAAATTTTGAAAGCCATTTATCATTCTCCTTCCACTCCACAATTATGTGCCACCTTGTGTTGGTCTATCATATAAAATCCCAATAAAATACATTTACATTTTTGGTTGTAACATGACAAATGGAAAATTTCAAGGGGTATGAATACTTTTTCAAGGCACTGTATGTACAAAAATGTGGATAGCAACAGTCTTTCCATGAAGAGCACCGAAGGCTCTTTCTAGTGTACTCCTCAGCCTCTGGATGATTCCTCCTCTTCACCCAGCTGCACTGAGGGTATACCCTGGACAAGGGGGCCCAACAGCTGTTAATTTAGAACAGTCCTAGATGAGAAGCTAGTTGAGTCTTTCACCTGACTGCTGTCTCCCCTTATCAGGCCCAGGGAATGTAAGAGTACTCACACTGTCCTTTCCTGTCCACTTGGTGGGTTAGTGGCTGTCATCAGGCCTTACGCTGGGCTGGCTCCTTCCCTGCTACACAGGCTGTCCTCCCTGGGAGACGTTGAGGCAGTAGAGAGCCTCTTTGCAGTGACCTGCCTGTAGGTGGGATCCCCTCCCTGGGGCCCCCTCCAAGGCTCCACACTCCAGCCTTCCTCAATCCATCTTCCACCCAACACTGCACACCTCCCCTCAGGCTCTGCCACATTTGAGGGTTGCCCTGGTAACCATGCCCACCCTCCTGCCAGGGGATTGGCCAAAGTCCCTCAACCATGCAGATCTGGGCCTCCTCCAGAAAGCTCTCAGGTTTCTGGAAAGGTGGGAGGGCTGCAGACACCCTGACCTGTTAAAGCCTCCTAGCCTGTCCTGAGGTAACCTCACTCCCCAGGCTGACTAATCCCCAGGCTGCTACTCAGTCTCTATGTAAAAAAAATAGCTAACTAACCTGGAGGGAGTTACATCTATTACACAGTTTAATTTGCTCCAGGAGAGGACTGGGAGCCAAACACAACCAACTAGAAAGAAACCAAGAAGAAACCATAAGAAAGTATACCATGCAAAGTGGGCAATGGTGCCCTATTGATTGGGCAAGATCCTGGTGAAAGTTCATTGTCCCTACAGAACATGGCTTTTTGTAACTTACCCTTTCATGTCTTTCAGCATTACTTTCCTTTGCAACACTCTGTGTGACATTTCATAGCCATTTCTTCAGTGCTAGAAGAAGCATTTTTATAACCAGGAGAGGTTCATAGGCAGGAAAATTAGCTCTGAAGTTAGTGAAAATGAGGGTACAAGATGACCTGCAGCGAAAAACCTTTATAAGAGCCATAGATTCCGATGGTTCATTATAGTTTCAAAAGCTATAACCCTTGCTACAGGGCCCTTGACTCTTAATATTCCACCACCTAGGTCAGAGGTGGTTAAAGAACATCTCCTGCTTCCCACCCCTCTTTAAACTCCGTCCTACACCTGTTAATTCCCTAAATACAATACTTAATTCCATTACTGTTATAGCTCATCCAGTGATGTCATGGGTTCTTTCTCTTCCCTACAAGCAGTCCTTATCGCAGCATTGAAAGGAGCTTACATAATGATGTGTGAAGGCCATCCATTGATGCAGTACTGTGAGCCCAGGCACAGGGACATCTTTATTATTGATTAGACCTTGGGAAAAAATTTTCTTGGGCCCCCTAACCCCCAAGCAAATTTACTCTCTACCTGCTCTGAAACATACAATAAATAGCAGCTAGACCTAAAATGAGTATAATGCAGCAGATCAGGCAGCGATTGTGATTGGTTCCCGGAGGTTACAGCATATCATTACCGCTCAATGACTAGTTGCTAGAGGTTACAACACACATTAAGGCTCACTGATTAGTTGCTAGAGGTTACAGCACATGATTTTTCTGTTGATTTGGTTGCTAGAAGTTACTGCACATCATTACCGTTCCCCCATTGGTTGCTAGCGGTTACTGTACATCAATACTGCTCACTGGTTGGCTGCTAGAAGTTACTACACATCATTACTGCTCACTGATTTGTTGCTAGAGATTGCAGCAGATCACTACTGTTTACTGATTGGTTGATAAAGATTACTGCACATCATTACTGCTCACTGATTGGTTGCTAGAAGTTACTGCACATTATTACTCTGGGATCAATGGCAGTGGTGGTGGGTGTGACGGGTGTGGCATCAGACCCCAGTCCTTCTCACCAACTTGTGACCGAAGGACTAGCCAATCTAAAACCATGCTGCCACTTGCGTAACAATGCCACGCTCAGCTGCACCCTGCAGAAAGCTTTTCCAGCTCACTGGACCACAATCTAAGTGCCCGCAGCCTGAGAGCGATTGATACTGGTTCAGGTTAATTACACAATTAACCCTTCACACTGCCTCCACCATCTTTTTACAGAGAAGGAGGAAACTCACAAATCTTAGCAGTAACACTATGATGTTTGAATAAGCGTCTGTATACACACTGTCACCGCAGGCAGATGTATACAGAGGTTTTAAAACACACAGTAGCACTCTTCAGAGACAGGGATTCTTAGTTTGAATCAAAGAGCTTTAGAAACAGTTCAACACTTTTCAGAAAGTAGGATTTATTACTAAAAAGGTCAAAATGGCGCAATAAAAATATTTACAGAAAAGATGTAACCTATATATATATATATATAAATGGAGAGAGCAATAACACATCAGAGAGATGAAGGAAGCAGTTTAAGAAGGTAGAATACTTGCAGAAGTCCTGGTTTAAGCAGCGTTCAAGTGTCGGAACAAAAGGGTGCCTTTTCTCCCAAAGTTGGTTCCTGATGTTACAAGGGAGAATCTCTTCATCTTCATCTCCAGGCCTGACAGCCTGTTTTCTAGTCCCCCAGCAGGGGGTGTCTACTGAAGCCAAGGGCCAGTCGTCTCATTTGGGGAGGGGGTTTAGGCGGAGACCCAGGCTGTGACCCAAATCCCTCACAAGTTTATACCATGATTAATAACCTTCCATAGGTATATGTAGCATCCTATCCACTGGTAGGATAATATGCAGAATCATCTACTGAACGTCCAGACACCAGATATGACATATCTGCCTGTGACGGTTAAAGAGATATCGCTTTCTGCTGGTAGACGTAATCTATGGGTGTAAGGTATCAGGTGACTTGTATTAAAATGACCTACCTGAATATATGCTTTGTTTTATTGTACTTTGTTTCTGTCGGGAGTTATGGATTTGTATGAAAAAGTGATTTCAGTGGAATGTGCGTTTTACTGCTACTCCGTAATGCTCTTCATGTCCAGTGACTGACGGATTTATAGCTTTACGATCAGGCCAGAGCAAGAGTCTGACAGACCTCATGGAACCAGCTAATTGGGTTTACAACCATGAAGTTTATCCAGCTGTGCCCTGTGCACTCCTGAACTCAGCACACACACAAACCACATACCAAAAAGGGGGGGGGGACTGATTTGGAGTGAGAATGACACAAGATGGTGGATCTTAGCAAAATGGTTGTCCACGTCCATATATGTGCGCACAATTGCTACAGTGGGGGGGATAAGTGGTAGTGCTGGGGGGATGGTATGAGTGACAGTGCTGGTGGGGGATGATATGAGTGACAGTGCTGGTGGGGGATGGGATCAGTGGCAGTACTTGGGGGAATGGGATGAGTGGAAGTGCTCGGGGTGGATGGGATAAGTGGCAATGCTGGAAGGGGATGGGTGGTGACATTTTTACATTGACCACCAATGTTAGGGGAGATTTCACTGATGACCAATGTAAGGTGGGATTTACACTGACCACCAGTGTAAGGGCAATTCTGCACTTACCATCAATGTAAAGGGACATTTACACTGACTACGAATGGAATGAAGAATTTACACTGATAACCAATGCTTGGGAAATTTTACACCAACAACCAATACATTTCTACACTGGCTGCCAATGTATGGGGAAATTTACACTGACCACCAACTTAAGGGGGGGGGGGGGCTTCAACATGGACCCACCATTGTAAGGGAGGATTCCACACTGACCACAAATGCAAGGTAATTGTTAATGAAACCCTCACACATCTGCTGAAGTGTGCATTTTCACATGCACCAAAATTCATGGTGCTGCAGCACTGTAATGCTTGGTGTGATTTTGAAAAGGTCAAGGAATTTATTTCTGCATTTCTAGTGCATAGAGTGGCCCATTGAAATGAATAGGCTGTACTGCCCGTGACGTAAATCTTTATCCACCCTGTCAGTACACCTTTGCATCCTACATGTCCCTGCTAACTTCTGCACCCAAACCTCTTCATCTTCTCCTCTCCCACTCCCCCCCACCCCCACCTTAACTCTATAGGCCTCTTCTGCTCAACTTTGCACCCATCTCCCTTACCTCTGTACATCCCCTCCTTGCTCACCTGTGCACCCCAAACTTTTACTTGTTTTTCTGCCTACCTCTGCACACCCCACACCAACCCCACCCCTCCACTTTCCTTATGTTTGCAGAACAGACAAATGGTAGGCTCAGAGACCACAGTTGCAAGCAGGACTTTCAAGCATGCCCCTGTTGACCTCACCAGTGGACAGCATTCAGCAGAGGTGATGGTGGATGGAACCTCAGGGGGGAATAATATACAGTTGTGTTCAAAATAATAGCAGTGTGTTGAAAAAAGTGAATAAAGATCAAAATCCTTCTAATAGCTTTTATTTCCATACACACAAAGGCATTGGGAACACTACACATTCTATTCCAAATCAAAACATGAAGAAAAATAGATCAAATTTGTGTTGTTCCTCTAAAAAAAATTGAAGAAAAGTGAATATTAGACTGTTCAAAAAAAATAGCAGTGTTTGTATTCTTCTTTACAAACTTAAACATTCACTATATAAGCTGAAAAATGTTTGAAGATTTTGCTTTCCTTTGAATCACTTAATTAATATTTAGTTGTATAAGCACTGTTTCTGAGAACTGCTGTACATCTGTGTTGCATGGAGTCAACCAACTTCTGGCACCTGTGATCAGGTATTCCAGCTCAGGATGATTGGACTACATTCCACAGTTCTTCTCTATTTCTTGGTTTTGCCTCAGAAACTGCATTTTTGATGTCACCCCACAAGTTTTTATTGAATTAAGATCCGGGGATTGGGCTGGCCACTCCATAACGTCAATCTTGTTGGTCTGGAACCAAGATGTTGCACGTTTACTGGTGTGTTTGAGGTCGTTGTCTTGTTGGAACACCCATTTCAAGGGCATTTTCTCTTCAGCATAAGGCAGCTTGACCTCTTCAAGTATTCTGATGTATTCAAACTGATCCATGACCCCTGGTATGCGATAAATAGGCCCAACACCATAGTATGAGAAACATCCCCATATCATGATGCTTGCGCAACCATGATTCACTGTCTTCACAGTGTACTGTGGCTTGAATTCAGTGTTTGGAGGTCGTCTGACAAACTGTCTCCGGCCACTAGACCCAAAAAGAACAATCTTACTTTCATCAGTCCACAAAATGTTGCGCCATTTCTCTTTAAGCCAGTCAATGTGCTCTTTGGCAAACTGTAACCTCTTCAGCACATGTCTGTTTTTCAACAGTGGGACTTTGTGGGGGTTTCTTGCAGATAGCTTGGCTTCACATAGGTGTCTTCTAATTGTAACAGTCCTCACAGGGAACTTTAGAACTTCTTTGATCTTCCTGGAGCTGATTGTTGGCTGAGTCCTTGCCATTTTGGCTATTCTTCTATCCATTCGAATGGTAGTTTTTCGCTTTCTTCCACGTCTTTCAGGTTTTGGTTGCCATTTTAAAGCATTTGCGCTCATTTTAGCTGAGCAGCCTATCATTTTCTGCACTTCTTTATATGTTTTCCCCTCTCCAATCAACTTTTTAATCAAGGTACGCTGTTCTTCTGAACAATGTCTGGAATGACCCATTTTCCTCAGAATTTCAGAGAGAAATGCACTGTAACCAGCATGTACATTTGCTGCCTTCCTTCCTTAAATAAGGGCAATAATTGCTACCTATTTTTCAAAGAATGAATGACCTCACTAATAGAACTCCACACTGCTATTATTTTGAACATACCCAATTAGTGATTCAATTAGTGATTCAATTACACAGAATCAGCAGCATGCATGTCATGACTGTTGGGTCTGTTGGATTTCTATTACTCTACTACACCTGCTAGTAAATTATTTGCCATGTAGAAATATCATTTCTACCAAAAACAGTGATTGATCAGGCTAATGATGTCTGACTGCTATTATTTTGAACACAACTGTACATATGATAGCTGGCATGGTTTACATAAGAATGCCACATTGGGGCCGCTATTTACATATGAATGCCCGTTATTTACATATGAATGCTGACATGGTCTCCACAAGTGAGTCATCTGTACAAGGCAATAGGGCAGAGCTGGACAGTATAAGTGACAGCACTTCACATTGAGATTTCGGGACACAGTCCAGAACAAGGACTTCAAAGGACAAGGAATTGTAAACTGGGATAGTCTACAAGTATGGGGCAGCTGCTTTGGGCCCCACAGCAATGACTGGGCCCAGGGAAGCTGCCCCTTTTGTTCCTCCTTAAAGATGGCCCTGCCCAGGCAAGTATAATGATGCACCCACAAGGCTTATGTGTATGAAAGCCTGAGCCCACAAGAAGGGATTGAATCATGCTTTAATATGGAAGTAGGTAACAACAAGTGGAGATGCAGCACTGGAATGGGAATGTGGAGAGGCTAAGTAGTGCAGAAAACATTATTTAACACAAGGGAAAGGGGAAATGATTAAGGAAACTAGATAATATTTTACTATCACCTTTTTCATCCTGGGACACAGATGTAACAAGAGCAGTAGTATGTGACAGGATCCACCAGCAGTTCAAGAATGTCTCTGGCTGCTGAAGAAAATTAGTAAGTTGCACTGATAATAATTCTTTTAAATGGGTCAGGACTTCATTTTGTGATTGCCTTCAAGGCAAACCTAAACTGTTAAAAGGAACTGGCCACTCTCACTTCTTACTAGTCACAAGTAGCATTAACAGTTATTTACACTTCACCAGGATTGGTAGCTGTAGCACAAGGCAGGATCTATGTAAGAAAGAGGCTCTGTGATTCTGCATTGACACATATCATGCCCTACGCTACACCTGTAAGCAAGAAATAGTGAGTTAACATTAGAGTGAGCTCAAACCAAGAGGTAACCAAGTACTGAGAAGAAGGAAGTCACAGGGGAGTTAAGTTCATTTCCAGGGTTTAGCTCCACTTCAAGACAAAAGGTAAGAAGGAATTCTATGATCATTTGTCTATGGGGCCCTATAAGTCAAGACACTGGTATGGGCACAATGTATTGGTGTCTTCTTGCTTTGGAACCCTAAAGTTAGACACTGTTGGGCTTTCAGGCCGGGTGCTTGTTTTGCACCCCAAAAGCCTATGAAGGAATAAAAATTTTATTTCTCCATGTTAAAGAATGGCACAGTACTGTAACACAGCAATGTGCTTAAAATACATAATTACACAGGCTTATTTATTAAGGCAATGGAAGGGGCAATGTTCAGCTACTTAAATCAATCAGATTTTGCTACATGGATAATAGCCTTTGCATTTTGCTATTGCACTTTGCGGTACCATAGGTACACTGTACTATTTCTGCATGAGGAGCACCAAGGCATATACAGGTGAAACTCGAAAAATTAGAATATCGTGCAAAAGTTCATTTATTTCAGTAATGCAACTTAAAAGGTGAAACGAATATATGAGATAGACTCATTACATGCAAAGAAAGATAGTTCAAGCCGTGATTTGTCATAATTGTGATGATTATGGCTTACAGCTCATGAAAACCCCAAATCCACAATCTCAGAAAATTAGAATATTACATGCAATCAATAAAATAAGGATTGTACATAGAACAATATTGGACCTCTGAAAAGTATAAGCATGCATATGAACTCAGTACTTGGTTTGGGCCCCTTTTGCAGCAATTACTGCCTCAATGCGGCGTGGCATGGAAGCTATCAGCCTGTGGCACTGCTGAGGTGTTATGGAAGACCAGGATGCTTCAATAGCGGCCTTCAGCTCTTCTGCATTGTTCGGTCTCATGTCTCTCATCTTTCTCTTGGCAATGCCCCATAGATTCTCTATGGGGTTCAGGTCAGGCGAGTTTGCTGGCCAATCAAGCACAGTAATCCCACGGTCATTGAACCAGGTTTTGGTGCTTTTGGCAGTGTGGGCAGGTGCCAAGTCCTGCTTGAAAATTAAGTCAGCATCCCCATAAAGCTTGTCTGTGGAAGGAAGCATGAAGTGCTCCAAAATCTTTGGGCAAGAATACAGGGCCCCATGATCCCCTGTTGCCCGGGGCCCCCATGAGTTGTCAGTCCGCCCCTGGCCTGTTGCATCATTTTTTCACTTTGATTTTCAGGGTGTCTTTGAATTCAGTCCTCTGTAAGTTGATCATTTTCATTTCCAACAAACGATGGAGCATCCTTACGTTCCTAACACATTACCTTGCACAACCTTTCTGATTATTTTAGAAAGTCTGAAAAACTGGGTATCAGTCCTTATATGAAAATAGAAATCAGCTTTCATTACCTCTAGCTGTAGATCACCATTTCCCATGCCAAAGTGTTGGTGAGGTCACGCATTAGAGTAACTGGTCAATAGTTAAACAAAGGAGGCCGGTCGGAGTCAGGAATTATAACAGCTGTTTGCTATTTGCATACCAGATTGCTAACATTGTGTAGGCTTCTATAAAGCTTTACTGAACATCATGTAAGCCCTTTGAGATACCCCTGATTAAATAAAAGTGGATATTTATATTCTCTCCAGAAAAAATTACTTTACATGTATGAATGTCTTTTCCTTTTGTTGCTTCTTGGCCTTTTGGCTAAGATCAAGTGTAGTATCTGTTCTTATCAAAACTGAGCTTGTAATATTTCCTCCTCCCCCCGATTCCCCACTCACGACTTTACCATTAAGATCAACAGCAAAACCATTAGTCCTTCCCCTCATGCCAGGGTGCTAGCCGTAATCCTAGACTCTGCCTTCTCCTTTGGGCCCCACATCCAATCACTGGCTAAATCCTGCCACCTCAACCTCCTGAACATTTCCAAAATCTGCCCCTTTCTGACCAATGAAACCACAAAACAACTTATTCATGCCTTGGTTTTATCCCGCCTTGATTACTGCAACTCCCTCTTCACTGGTCTACCGTTACACAGGCTATCCCCCCTTCAGTCTATTATGAACACTGCTGCTAGACTCATACACCTTACCAACCGATCAGCGACTGCTGCCCCACTCTGCCAATCCCTTCACTGGCTTCCACTAACCCAATGTATAAAATTCAAAATAATAACCACAGTTTACAAAGACATCCACAACACTGCCCCTAGCTACATTGCCAACCTCATCCGCAGATATCGCCCACTCTGTTCCTCCCAAGATATCTTCCTCTCTAGCTCCCTCATCACCTCCTCCCACGCTCGCCTCCAGGACTTCTCCAGAGCCTATCCCATCCTCTTGAACTCCCTACCACAGTATGTCCGGTCAGCCCCCACCCTGTCTGCCTTTAGGTGATCTTTGAAAACTCACTTATTCAGGGAAGCCTACTCCACCTCCACCAGATCAACCCCCACAGCTATCACCTTTTGTATCACCTCCCCCTTCCTTTAGATTGTAAGCTCCATTAGCAGGGCCCTCATATTCCTTCTGTACTGAAATGTATTGTAATTGTACTGTCTCCCTTATATTGTAAAGCGCTGCACAAACTGTTGGCGCTATATAAATCCTGTATAATAAATCCAGTATAATAATAATAATTATCAGTGTCCAGTAGGGCCGCTCCACAGATCATTCTAGACTTATGGCTGGGATGGCTGTTTGTGTAGTGCTCTTGCTGAAATGATGGGGGTCCTGAGGGATATTCCCAATTTGCAAGGAAACCAAATATAGGGTGCACCACATCAGGTATGGGTAAAGTAGGGAGTACATCCCTCAGTGGAGGGTTCCGAGCAGCCCAGTGCTTCCTGATTTAAGAAATGCTGCCTTTTCTGGCTAGGGGCCAGGAAGGCAGAGAACCCACAATGATGAGCATCCCTGGGAGTGGTGCCCTGGGGGTGCACTTAGTATCACAATGGGTTTGGGACCCACTGTGAGAACAAGTACTAGGCTACAACAGCTATTATTTTTTCTGTACCATATCTCATGAGCTAGTCTCATGATCTAGACCTTTTGGCCGTGACCAGGGCAATTTTTGTTACCAGGCTACAAGGCCTAGCCAATGCACTCATGCTGGCACTTTTTTCTGCTTGGCACATTTATGTATTTATTTATGCTCTCCACACAAGTCACCTGCACTTATGTTTGTGTTCCCTTTTCACTCAGGATGGAGGGTGTGGGTTCGTGGGCCTACCTTAAAGTCTGTGTGGCCATCAGGATCCTTCCTCTCCTGCTTTGGGGTCTTTCTTCGGGAGAACCCCTCACCTAGTACTCAGTAGTGGTCATGAGAAGAGGGGTCTGCTGGGCATTTTGGCTAGGTGAATCTGAGTGTGCCTTACCCGTCAGGAGCTTTGCACCTTGGGGTGTCAGAGAGGGGTCCTACTTCTTCAGGAGATGGACTAGAGACACACCCGAAGTACACTTTTGTGTGTTCACATGCACTTTCTTTGCAATTACTCATGTTAATTTTTTGCACACCCACCATGGGTTTTGTCTTTTTTTTTGCCTTTCGAGATAGCTACATGCTTTGTCATCACACATTTTACAACAATAGACTGCATCCAAATTGAGGGTATCAAGGCATATGTCCTGGTGAACTACTGCAGAAAAGATGACTATTTTCAGCAACTTTTAGCAATGTCCCTTTTCCAGGAAAATTGCAGTCAAAATTACTGGTGATTGCTAGACTAAGCTACAACACTAGGAATCTGCAGTTTTCTAATAACTTCTCTGTATGCTATTTCACGTTAATGAGAGGTATTTATGCCTCTGTACTCTTTACAGAAGCTCTGAAGAACAGGCCACAATTTTAGGGAGAAAAGACAAGTATCTAATGACCTATGTGACAATGTTCTCTGTAATCCCTTTGCTCTACTAACTAAGTTACAGGTACTGCTTATTTTCCATCAAAGATAATAGAAATTTTCATAACCATGACCTATAAAATAAGTACAGAAAGCCAATGACACAGAAGGGTGAGATTTTCTTTATTGTTCATTGAAGGACACAGGAATGCAGTAAATTCCTAGACATTTGGGAGATCAAAAAGTAGTCTAACTGGGAAGTGGGCAACAGTAACTGAGATATCCAACAGATGTGAAAATCATACTACAAGAAGTATCTGAAGTGATAAATGCCTGAATTAAGGCTAGATGAAGCAGAATCATCATTGAGGATCAACCTAGTACTTCAAACCAGGACAGGTAATGTCAGGAGCCGCCACGATCCGCGGCTCGGCGCAGACCCACTGTGCCCAATCGTGGGCCTCCAATAGCAATGTGGAGGACAACCAATCATCCACCATAAAGAGAAGAGGAAGAGTAACAAACTACCTGATAAGAAGAAGAAAACTTGGACCAGCAACTAAGGTGGCCTACCAAATGTTCACCAGGGTAAAGGCCTAAGCCTAAAATACCTAATCCTTGACTTCAGAGAAGGAAGCTAGGATAGGCAAGGTATGTTCAGAAAAAAGACTATCCAGACTACAACTGGAGTTCACAGTAAAATACCCTTTAATTCAGAGAGAGGGACTTCATAATATACAGACGATTAATCTCATATTAAGATATACATCATATAATAACAAGATTTTTTGAATTACACCTATAGGTAATTCATAGTTGTGAAATCCACAAAGTAAATCTGCCTAACTAATTATGATTGGAAAAACTATTAAACTCCACCCTGTAAGAGCAGAATCCTGAGAGAAATTAGAGATAGAAATCCTAGTAGAAACACTAGGAATATTAGTTTGATAGAAAACAGGAAGAGGAAGGAATGTAAGAAAACGTCCTCAGGTGACTGCAGTTTAAGTGCAGGATCTGCAGACTCACAGTATCTCAAAATGGTAATGGAGTGTCTCAGGCACTAGCCCTGTACTGAAGTACATGACTTATTAGCAACGGACATTTTCTTACAAGAAAGAACAGAAAAACACTCAAGTGCAGAACACTCACTCTTCAAGGTGGGCCTTATCTGAAGCCACGATTTGGAGGCCAATAATTTGGCTCCAGGAAGAAAAAGCCACATGGTCATCAAAGAGACACTTAACAATGTTCAGCGTCAGTAATAAATTGCTTTTTCTGATACAGAAGGAGTTTTCAAATTTTTCTGAAGGTGAAGATCTAATAACCTCCAACTGACATCTAGGTAGGTCGGATAAAAAACCCCACCAACAAAAAGATCCTAGGAGGTAAACAGAGTTAAAGAGTGTCAAACACTGTCAGAGGCATAACCATGAGTAATTCGACATCCATGGATCATGGAATTCCCCAGGGGAATGCTGCTACCACAGTAGAAATTACAGATCCAAGGGTATAGAGTACACAAACTAGTAAAAATCATGATGCAGTGTGGTAATTCCAGAAAAGGCAGCTGAAGAAGGTACCTGATTGAAGGGTCTACAAGGGGAAACTTGAGCATCCAAATTGTGAGAAAGTAAATACCAAGAAAACCAACAGGAAAAAATGGGCCTATGGTGGTGAAAACCCAGAACATAAACTGGAGCCCCACATCCAAAATTACTTAAATATGTGGAGAAGGAGAGGTATTACCCCTATGTATTACCCCCCTATTTCCTGTATGTATCAGGTTTTGTCACGATTTTATTTATTTATTTCAGGTACTTATATAGCGCCGTCAATTTACGCAGCGCTTTACACATATATATTGTACATTCACATCAGTCCCTAACTCACATTCATACATACACATATTAGGGCCAATTTAGACAGGATCCAATTAACCTACCAGCATGTCTTTGGAGTGTGGGAGGAAACCGGAGCACCCGGAGGAAACCCACACAAGCACAGGGAGAACATGCAAACCCCATGCAGTTTAAATTAAACTGATTGTATACATGCTGAAAATGCTGTTTGTTTATGTATATACATTTTTGTATGTTTTACCTGCAGTCTGTAGTCTTAACCCTCCTGAGGAAGCAGGCATAATATCCTGCGAAACATGTTGAGGAATTACTATCTACTGCTGAATAGAATCTGATTCAAGTCAATTATTCAGGACCATTACAATAGAATGTAGGATCAAATTATTGCGCTTGACTAATTGTTGCTCCTGTAATGAGCCCTTTTATTTGTAATGTTTTTATTATCGTGTATTAATATAGTTTGTTGAGGAGGTCACATACCTCCTATATTTTTTAATAGTGTCTTGTGTGATACTTCTTAGGGCACCTCAAAAGTCTAGGGGTAATACCTCTCCTTCTCCACAAGAAAATCAACAGGATGAACAAAAATGCCCCATTCACCAAAATAAGCTTGTATCTTCTTGCAGAGGTCAGAGCAGATGAGATAGATGACTTCTGGCCTTGCGACCCGAGGTTCGGAGGTAGACTGTGATCTTCCATGAGGAACTACTGCACACTATACTGACCATTTTGTTAGGTACACTTGTTCGATTGCTTGGTAACACAATTGCTAATCAGCCAATCACATGACAGCAACTCAATGCATTTAGGCTTCTAGACGTGGTGAAGATAACTTGCTGAAGTTCAAACCGAGCATCAGAATGGGGCTGAAAGGGGATTTAAGTGACGTTGAACGTGGCATGGTTGTTGGTGCCAGACGGGCTGGTTTGAGAGAATAGTCCAAAAAAGAGAAAATATCCAATGAGTGGCAGTTGTGCGGACAGAAATGCTTTGTTGAGGTCAGAGGAGAACGGGCATTCGATTTCAGCTGCGACATTCAGATGGTAGGGTCAGAATTTGGCATAAACAACATGAAAGAATGGATCCATCCTGCCTTGTATCAACGGTTCAGGCTGGTGGTGTAATGATGTGAGGGATATTTTCTTGACACTAGCACGGTGTACGTAATAAAGTGGCCGGTGAGTATAGTAGCAGATGAGGACTGGTGATCCTCTGCCCCATCTTGGCATCTCCTGCATTTGCATTGAGGCAGGGGCTCATCCCAACCACCAGAGGTATTGGGAATAACAGTGTGAGGGCAGAACCAAAGTGACACCAAACATTAAAGGGTTAGTATAATGTTCCTTAAGTGTATCCAGGCACAAAGCCAAAACGCCTTATGCATCTGAAGAGACATTGTGCCCATACAAGACACATGCTTAGATGCGTGCCAGAGATCATCACAGCTGAAATGCAGCCATTTGTTCTCCAAGGGTTTGTCCTTGAGATGGAGGGGGTCTCCTTTAACAGATTTTATCAAAACAGCCATGGATTCGCAAGTTTAAATCACCACCAATAGGAGATGGACAGTTACTGATGATAACTCAAACTAAGACCTAAGTAGGGAATCCAAGCCAAAAATACATTTCCAGCCAAAAATACATTGTATAAAGAAAAATTAAAGTGATACCAAACAGACGCTGTTTAATTTGCATTATCCCTTCTCTTTCTGTATATAGATGATGGCACTGTAATTATTAATATAAAAAAAAAGTCCACAGGGAAACATAAGTAGGAGTAGCTTTTGGTCCTCTGCTACTGGTCACATTTTCAAAATAAAAAAACAGCCTTTGGAATACAGAGTAAAAATAAAGAATATCAATAAACTTGTAAATTGTCATACAAATATAAATTTGAAATCAAATCTTTATTATTTTGTGGTAATAACATGGTGCGGGCAGATTTTTGCCAGTCACAGGCTGTGTCATGCCCCTTCAGCCTGTGCCTTAGAATAGGAGGAAGGTGAAGCAACCATTAATCTACATGTAATATACCACCCCCATTGTGTTTAGCTGGTTAGTGGGCATGGAGGAGGAGGGAGGGAGTGGGCTGTCATTTACCACTGTGTATATGTCCACATGCATGACTCTATAGGCACATGAGCTGCTCAGATGTGATAGGGAGGAGATAGCAGCATAGAAACTCACTGAAAACTGAGCATGTGCAGAGTTGCCACTACAGCTGCAAAATCCCTAGCTGACCTGGGGACATGAACATAGAGTGGAGATAGAGAGCAGCAGGATCAACCAGGAGTTTTTGCAAAATACAGAAAACAAATCTCATAGAGACTGAGTATGAACAGCATGTAATACAGCATTTATTGATAGTTTTTTATGTTGTGAGTTTAATGACACTTTAATGTCTCTAATGTGAAACTCCTTTTTGCTGCACAACAGGAAACAAATAACAGCCAGAAAAAAAACAGATTAAGCAAACATTTAACCGCCCTGGCGGTATTCCCGAGTGTAGCTCGCGGGTTAAGTTTCAGTACCAGAAGCAGTAACCCAGAGCTACACTCTGGATTACACTGCAGCGTTGCTCTGGGATCCCTCGAGCACTTACCTTGTCCTGCGGTCCCGCAATGTCCCTCCTTGCAGCGTCCCCGGCCATGTCCTCCAGCCGATGCTGGCATCCGTTCACCGGGTTCCGTTCCCTGTGAGGTTTGGGACGTACGGGGGGACGGAACCGGCAGGAATTTCAAAAATGTAAAAATTTGACATTCACTCAATACACTAAAATCCCCTTAGTAAAACATTAGTGTATCAAACCATTTCACATACATTTTGTCCCTAGTGCTTTGTCCTGTGCCCTGCCTGCATTTTTACTGTTCTTTCTGCCTGGAAACTGAGAAATGTCCATGGCATCCAAAAAGCATCCCTTTAGGTCAAAAGCGGTTTTAGACCGGCTAGAGAACAGCGATAGCAAATTAGAACCACTTGCAGAATTGAGTGATATGATTCGTGGGGAAATTCGTCATCAGACACTGAAAACGATTTTGCGACTGAGCTCAGTGATGTGCAAACTTGGCGCTCTATTTAAAATTTCACTGTTTTTGGTTTGATTACATTATTGAATTAAACGTATTATTATATTATTATTATTTTATGATTATTTATTATATTGTAATTTATGATTTTGTGTTTCAAATTTTATCATACCCTGGATGTTTACTACACTCTTGTTCGGACAGATTTCAGTGAGTTATTCCTAAGAATTACAGGCCTACGATAAAAACACAACATATTTCCATTCCTGTCGGATCCGTGAGTGTATGCTCCCCTGTTTTCCCTGAACTGTTCTTGTACTCCCCCTCCACCTCTCTGTTTGGATTACAAACTGCTGTAGAGACTTTAACTTTGCCCCTGGGGCTGCACTACAAGTATTTGGGTCCTCTCCTTGCTATTTCCATACTGGGCCCTGTCCCACTCCCTGCAATCCCCCTATTGAGTGACTGTCATTTGTCTTAATAAAGCTTTGTGTGTTTGCCATCCACTTTGTGTGTTCTGTCCTGCCTACCCTCCGTCGCATTAGCGTTATTGCATTAGTGTTTAGTGGTGTTTTTCCGCGTTTGAGGTTTTTAGCTATTTTTAGCTTTTTTTGGTGGTTTTTCAGCGTTGGAGCGTTTTTGCAGCTAAAAAACTCCTCTTAGAAACCCACTAGTCCTGGGTTTTTTTTCCAGCCAAAAAACGTCCCTGCAAAAAACATTGATTACAGTCTATGTGTGCATGGACACAAAGGATAACATGCTGGGTAACATGCTGGGGGTTTACTGGCTGTAGAAAAAAATGTCAAAAGCCAAAAACAGCCGCTGTAAAAATGTCCAGTGTGCATGAGGACTTAGTGTTGAGATACTTATCCATCATGCCAGACCATCAGGGAAGTGTGTGATTAGCCCCAAATTTATTCTGCAGCAGGACCTCAGATATACAGCCAAAACCATTAGGAACTATATTCAGTGCAATGAAGAGCATAGAGCCCTGGAAACTATGGTTTGGCCCCCATAGAGCCCTGATCTCAACATCATGGAGTCTGCCTGGAATTACATGAGAAGACTGAAAGATTTCAGGCAGCTTACATCCACATTGGTTAGTTATTCAATATCAAGGATAAATAAGGTGCAGCGCTACAATGTCAAATGATCAATAAACTATAGCATTAATAATGCATAAATATACAAAGTAACAAAGGTGCAAAACATAAACTCTATGAGTGATAGAGGTGAGGACTAGCAGTATGCTGAGTAGCAGTATTCTGAAAGCCAGTTCATATAAGTGTAAATTGGTGATAATTCATCTGAGTGGGATCTCAGGTAAGTGTTCCGTGAATATCCTCGAGACGTGCCGTGAGAAATGTAAAGAATGTGCACTCACCAGAAGCGAAACCTTTAAGCGCATATGTGTAAATATGTATCTCCAAGGTATCTGTTGAAAATCTCCTTCAGAGCTGAGTCAGCCTGGTCTGGTCATAAACCGATATGGATCCCCTTCCCCTGGGTGGTTCTTCATACGAGCATACCCCTCATGAATACGTGCCTTAGCACGAAACACGTCGAGGAGGAGCCGTGCGCAGTGATGTCACACCGCCGCAACAACGTGGAGGTCCGGCGGCCATCTTAGCAACTTACATGGTCAGTGATTTTTGATTGTTCTACTTGCTCCTAATAAACATTTGCTGGAAATACTGCACTATGGGCCTCCTTTATTTTGGTTCCTTGTGAGTGGATACCTGTACAGAGCCCATTCTGGAGTGGAGCCATAGGTGCTGAAGAACCACCCAGGGGAAGGGGATCCATATCGGTTTATGACCAGACCAGGCTGACTCAGCTCTGAAGGAGATTTTCAGCAGATACCTTGGAGATACATATTTACACGTATGCGCTTAAAGGTTGTGCTTCTGGTGAGTGCACATTCTTTACATTTCTCACGGCACGTCACCAGGATGTTCACGGAACACTTACCTGAGATTCCACTCAGATGAATTATCACCAATTTACACTTAGATGAACTGGCTTTCAGTATACTGCTACTTAGCATACTGCTAGTGCTCACCTCTATCACTCATAGAGTTTATGTTTTGCACCTTTGTTACTTTGTATATTTGTGCATTATTTATGCTATAGTTTATTGATCATTTGACATTGTAGCACTGCACCTTATTTATCCTTGATTATCTAGAAGGTTGTTTTGTGGTTTACCTTTTGGTGCTTTGGCGGCTTCTTGGACTTTATAGCGCTCACTTTTTTACCTTGACTATATAGTTATTCAATATGTTTGGAACAACCTACTTGCTGAGCTCCTTAAAACTGTGTTCAAGTGTACCTAGAAAAATTGCTGCTATTTTGAAGGCCAGGTGTACTCACACCAAATATATGGATTTTTTTTCTGTTCATTAAATGTTTTTACTCATTTTGTTAACTGATAAAAATAAACTATTAACACTTATGTTTCTGAAAGCATTCTTAATTTACAGCATTTTTTCTCACCTGACTATAACATTTGCACAGTAATATATTTATACTGTACATACAACACACCAATCAATCACAACACTATGACCATCCACCATAACCTGTTGAGGCATAGACTAGATCTCTGAAGGTATGCTGTAGTTGCTTTTGGCTGTGGACACAGGTCTGCATGGTCACCCCTATCAGTATGCACCTATGCAGCCCCATACACAACAAACTACGATGCACTGTGTGTTCTGACACCTCTTGATCAGACCCCACATTAACTTTTTCAGCAGTTTCAGATACAGCAACTCTTCCATTGGATCAGACTACTCGCTTTTGACATGCATCAATGAGCCTTGGCCACCCACGACCATGTCACCATGTTTGTTGGTTTCCTTTCTTTAGAACACTTTAGGTAGATCCTGACCACTGCAGACCAGGAACATCCCACTAGAGCTGCAGTTTTGGAGATGCTCTGGCCCTTGGCAAAGTTACGCAGAGCCTTACGCATGCCAATTTTTTTGCTTTAACTTCATCAACTTCAGGGACAACATATTCATTTGCTAAACCTTTTCAATAATCTACATACACCCTCTCCCGCAGTCTCATACTGCTCATATAATGTCCATAATACAGTCCATAATCCAAAATTGGAAATCCAAAAATAAAAATAAAAATTAAAAATTAAAAAATAATCTTCCAAATGTGTAAATGTCCAAATCTTCCCTTCAATCCAAAAGCACTTCAAAAAAATAAACTAAATATAGTGCATTATCTTTAATACAAAATTATTATAAGTGATAACATGCAACCACACTGGTGATATATAGCTACTAATACATAAACATCATACATGTGAAGTGAAAAACAACACACCACTTCACTAGTGGTCCAGTGAAACAACCACTGCAAAACGTGAAATATCACAAAACCACACTAAGTGATCAGTGAAAAATGATTAGTGAAAATTGTGCCAAAATAAAGTGCCACCACTCTGCTTATGGGATAATATACAATTACCCTCTTGCTGTTTTCAAAGCATTCTGAATTTATTTAAACCAGATGGCATAACCTTCCTAGGGAGTATGCTTTCCTTTCAGGAATACGCAATGGGATCCCTTTCTCATACAGCCATATGCATCGGGGTCCCCGTTCCTCGCAGGACAGATAGGAGCAGACTCAGTGGAGTAATAAATGTAATACACAATTTATTCACAAACTTACATTATAAAAAATACCGTCCATCCTCGCTACAGTCCGTTCACTGTTGTGACTATCTCAAAATGGCCGCGCTGCTCCTTCCGGCTCAGCGTCCGACGTCACGACCCTGACACGTTTCGTCACTTCCGACTTTTTCACAAGGGATCACTTTTTTGTGAAAAAGTCGGAAGTGACAAAACGCGTCAGAGTCGTGACGTCGGACGCTGAGCCGGAAGGACTGTAACGGACTGTAGCGAGGATGGACGGTATTTTTTATAATGTAAGTTTGTGAATAAATTGTGTATTACATTTATTACTCCACTGAGTCTGCTCCTATCTGTCCTGCGAGGAACGGGGACCCCGATGCATATGGCTGTATGAGAAAGGGATCCCATTGCGTATTCCTGAAAGGAAAGCATACTCCCTAGGAAGGTTATGCCATCTGGTTTAAATAAATTCAGAATGCTTTGAAAACAGCAAGAGGGTAATTGTATATTATCCCATAAGCAGAGTGGTGGCACTTTATTTTGGCACAATTTTCACTGATCATTTTTCACTGATCACTTAGTGTGGTTTTGTGATATTTCACGTTTTGCAGTGGTTGCTTCACTGGACCACTAGTGAAGTGGTGTGTTGTTTTTCACTTCACATGTATGATGTTTATGTATTAGTAGCTATATATCACCAGTGTGGTTGCATGTTATCACTTATAATAATTTTGTATTAAAGATAATGCATTATATTTAGTTTATTTTTTTGAGGTGCTTTTGGATTGAAGGGAAGATTTGGACATTTACACATTTGGAAGATTATTTTTTAATTTTTAATTTTTATTTTTATTTTTGGATTTCCAATTTTGGATTATGGACTGTATTATGGACATTATGTGAGCAGTATGAGACTGCGGGAGAGGGTGTATGTAGATTATTGAAAAGGTTTATGTTATTTTGCACTTTCAAGGGTGGAAGTTTGACTTTTCTGTGGGAAGTTATAGAGTTTTGATTTAATATTCATTTGCTGCTTAACCCCCCTGGCGGTATTCCCGAGTGTAGCTCAGGGTAAACTTTCAGTAGCAAAAGCGGTAACCCCAAGCTATACTCGGGAATACCCTGCAGCGTTGCTCCGTGATCACTGTTTCACTTACCTTGTCCTGTGCTCCCGTGATGTCCCCCCTACAGTGTCCCCGGCCACCTCCTCCGGCCGATGCCGACATCCATCTTCCGGGTTCCGTTCCCTGCTAGCGTCGGGACGTACGGGAGACAGAACCGGCGGGAAATTAAAAAATTTTAAAAGTGACATTCACTCAATACACTAAAATCACATAGTAAAACATTACTGTATCAAAGCATTTCACATACATTTTGTCC
Source organism: Staurois parvus (assembly GCF_062004578.1). Classification (NCBI taxonomy): domain Eukaryota; kingdom Metazoa; phylum Chordata; class Amphibia; order Anura; family Ranidae; genus Staurois; species Staurois parvus. Next base: position 7,664,578 of record NW_028317864.1, read on the forward strand.
CTAGTGCTTTGTCCTGTGCCCTGCCTGCATTTTTACTGTTCTTTCTGCCTGGAAACTGAGAAAAGTCCATGGTGTCCAAAAAGCGTCCCTTTAGGTCAAAAGCGGTTTTAGACCAGCTAGAATACAGCGATAGTAAATCAGAACCACTTGCAGAATTGAGTGATAATGACTCGTGGGGAAATTCGTCATCAGACACTGAAAACGATTTTGCGACTGAGCTCAGTGATGTGCGAACTTGGCGCTATATTTCGAATTTTAGTGTTTTTGGTTTGATTACATTATTGAATTAAATTTATAATTATTATATTATTATTTTTTATGATTATTTATTATATTATAATTTATGATTTTGTGTCACAAATTTTATCATATCCGGGGTGTTTACTAGACTCTTGTTCGGAAAGATTTCAGTAAGTTATTCCTAAAAATTAAAATTACAGGTCTACAATAAAAAAAACTACATATTTCCATGCAAAACAATTTACCACTTTGAGCATAGAAATATTGACATAATCAGACCGCTAGGGAGGTTAATATATCCCACCCACTTTCATATGCCATTTTCTCAAGGTAATCAATGTTATTCACTTTACTTGTCAGGGACATAATGTTATATTTACTGTAAATGTAGCAGGTTTTTTTTATGTTGGGAGCAGGGGCAGACTGACAACTCATGGGGCCCCCAGGCAATAGGGGATCATGGGGCCCCTGTGTCCTTGCCCAAACTCAAAAAATCCTATGAAAAAAGTACCAGGGGCATCTCATGGGGCCCCCTACTGACCCCGGGCCCTCGGGCAGTGCCCGAGTTTCCAAATGGTCAGTCCGCCCCTGGTTGGGAGCAATGAAAAGATTGGGTAGGGGTCCACTGTGAATAATTTGTCCTGGGTCAACCAATGTTTAAAACAGTCCTGACAGTAAGCCCTACAGAACAACATTTTTTCTTCCTCTTGCCCTTTCAACCTTCTTTATCTGTCACCATTTAGGCCTTCATCTGTCCCCTTTCAAATCTGTTGTGAAGTTAGTTCAAGTTTCTTTCTAAAGATTCTAAACAAATTGAAATTAACCTTGACTAGATTAGGGTTAGTCAGTCCTGTAATCTTTCTGTGTTGGTGAAAATGGTTACATAGCTGTGAGAGCATCGTGGTCGGTAGACTGCTCATTTGTGGTTGCTGTACTCATTAACATTCATACAGCATCAACCATTCATGCCAGGCCTGATTATTTAATGTATCACAACGAGAAGTGAGAATTGGTGCAAAGCATTTATTTTCTGTGTGCAGATGAACATATCAAAAATGTTGTATTAAATAAGAGTTTTTTATTGACACACAACAATACATATAGATTTTAATGCTGGTGCAGCCTTAACAGAAAGTTGATGCTGGATCAGCTTTGGTTAAGGCCACAAAACAACAAGTCTACACGTCACATGCATCAATGTGTTTGTTTAATTCATATATACTGTACTGTATGCTATATTAACATGGGAAATCAAACATTTCTAAAGTTTTATTCAAAGTCCTCTTCCATGTGAATGATGCCTAGTGTCCTTCAACCTACTTCTCGTGAGCCCAGGGTGTTAAAGGATGGGTATCCCATAACCCCACAGGTGCTGTAAGGAACTCATATGGTGCTCAAAGGTCTCCTTTACTATTGAACATATAGGGAAGGAGGAACCTTGACTGATTAGTTCACTTGGTGGATTGCTAAAGATTTGCCAGCTTTTACTGGGAATACACCTGATATGAATGAACCTGTGTGTACAGGCTAAAGACTTTAATCATCAGCAATGTTATATTATTGCCTTTAGCCTGGGTTCACACTTCTGCGGTGCAGCATATCGCATGTGATTCGCACAGGAACCGCACCGTATCCCTGTGCAAATCACATGTGAATTCTGTGCGGCGCACTTTGAGCCATACATTTTGTATGGCTCAAATCGCACATCTGCACCAAAAAGGTGCAGGACCCTTTTTTTTGTCCACACTACAATCGGATCGCATGGGTATTCACACCCATGCAATCCAATTCTGCACATCGCATCGCGTTTTGCAAACCGATTTTGGGGTGTTGTTAACATACACACCCGCAGCGGTTCGCATGAACGGGGTGCGATTATCATGCAGTGCAGAATTCGTACAGAAACCGATGCGAATTCCGCACTGCATCAGTGTGAACCCAGGCTTAAAGGTTAAGCCAAGAGGTGATTCTAGTGGTAGTGTTTTGTCTTCTTTTTATTTATAAACAATATTATAATGCACAGTTCTCAAGTCTAGATCTTGTAGCATAAGATTAGATGGCCAGATTTTATTTGAGCTACAGAGAGACCGCTACTTTGTTTACTCACAAATATCTACAAGTGGCAACTTTGAACCTTTCAAAAACTGAGCTCCTAATTTTCCCCCCAGCCTACGCCCCCCCCCCCCCCACCCTCTCCATCATGACCAACAACGCCACCATCAATCCCACCCCGCAAGCCAAAGTCCTAGGTGTCACTCTAGACTCAAACCTGTCCTTCCAACCCCATGTCCAATTGCTAGCAAGCTCATGCAGGCTCCACCTCCGTAACATCTCCAAAATACGTACGTTCCTAACCCCAGACACTACTAAACAACTCGTTCACTCCCACATTATCTCACGCCTGGACTACTGCAACTCCCTCCTCACCGGCCTACCTCATCACAGACTATCCCCGCTTCAGTCTATCCTGAACTCAGCAGCCAGACTCATCCACCTTACCAACCGCTCCTCTTCTGCCACCCCCCCTCTGTCATTCCCTCCACTGGCTCCCGATTGCCCAACGCATCAAATTCAAACTACTAACACTGACATACAAAGCCATTCATAACCCTGCCCCAAACTACCTCACCGACCTGATACCCAAATACCACCCAACCCGTAATCTTCGCTCCTCACAAGACCTCCTACTTTATAGCTCCCTGGTCTCCACCTCCCACGCCCGACTGCAGGACTTCTCCAGGACTTCCCTCATCCTCTGGAACTCACTACCCCAATCCATCAGACTGTCACCTACCCTCCTCACCTTTAGGCGCACCCTGAAAACCCATCTCTTCAGGGAAGCCTACCCCACCCTCACCTAACTGCTGATCTCCTCCACTCCTCCTACCACTCCATACCCCACAGCCACTTCCTCCTGTGCCACTATCCCCTCCCTCCTAGATTGTAAGCTCGAAAGAGCAGGGCCCTCGAACCCCTCATGTTCTGTTTTGTTACTGTATTGTCTCATGTACTGTCCCCCACTATAATGTACAGCACTGAGCAAACCTTTTGGCGCTATATAAATACTGTATAATAATAATAATAATAATAATAATAATAAATAACAAAGCAAAAATAATAAAGTAAGCACAATTGTTACTATGTTTGCTGCTCCCTTTGCCCTGATCCCCTAGGCACAGACCCACAAATGTTTTAGGCTCAGTTCACACTAGCTTTGTCAGCAGGTGTCAGAAAGGCATTTGGGAAACGTTTTTAATGTTTCTCAAACGCCTATGAAAATTCTTCACATGGCAGCACACAGTGCTGTTCACACTGAAGCGTTAGTGTTGAGTCGCTTTGCGAAAAAACTGACGCCTCTTGTCCAGTCAGGAGGAGTTGAAGCCTCCCATTCAAGTCTATAGTGCCGCTTCTCAAACGCCTGGCAGGCGTTTGCGATGCGGTTGCGAGGCATTTGCGGAGCGTTAATACCATTTAACTTCATTATAGGCATTTGTGGTGTGGTTTTAATGCTTGGCAAACACCTATCAACCACCTCAAAACCACGCATAGGGCGTTTGGGGAGCGTTTGAGGAGCGTTAAACGCGCTTCCCAAATGCCTGTCTAACGCCTGTCAAATGCTACAGGGGCATTTGGCAAGAGTTAGAAATAAAGTGAAGTGTGAACGAGCTCTTACAGTCAATGCAACCCTGGGATTCGTAATAGCTATAAGCACAGCAATCCTTGGTCCTACACTACTGATGCTAGCAATGTTTGGCTAGCTTTATGCTTGCTCCAGCATTCCTTTATCAAGGTTAAAATAATTTTTTTTCTTGATACGCTAGCTTCACACATGTCTCCGCATAGTAATCTTCATTTTAAACTACCTCCACAAACTAACAAAACCACAGCTTAGTAAATAAGACAGAGCACAAACTAATCTACAGATGGTCACAAATTCTCAGCTCCATAAATTCTCCCTGCGCTTTAAGATCAGAATGCCTCAGTCAGCCTGGCTCTGCCTTATTTGCATGCTGATGTGTAAGTCAAAGGCAGTGAATAGCTGAGGTACAATTAAAGTCACTGCCATGTACTAAATTGTACAAAGGAAAAACAGCTAACCATTTCATCACAATACAGGTCTGAGCACACCCAGGACAAGCTGGATTTTTCATTGAAGCAAAATGCAATTTGTTCAGACTTTAAAGGGCACGATTATTATTCTTAATTTATTTTCAAGTTTACGCTTTTTGTTTCAATTCTGCTTATTAAATGTTTCAAAAGATTATGCTCGGTTTGTAGTCCTGTTTAAGCATTGATGTTAGCAAGGGTTGTGGAATTTTATAGTGTTGATGTGTTGAACAAAATGGTAAAAGAAAAAAAATGAAAAGGGAAGGGAAAGGGGTGGGAGAGGACAAAAGAGTGAGGGATGGGATAGAAGGGTAAGGCAGGATTCACACTGGTGTATTGCGCTAATGTGTATCTTTTTGTGCTTTGACACGTGTTGTGTTAAGGCAGCCTATCAATTTTATATAGGCTGTCAAAGCATCAAAAAAACACACCTGTGCTATTTTTGATACACAACACACCACAATTAAAGAAGTATTTACATTTGTGCATTTTTGTACACTGTTGGGCAGGTGCATTTGTGCTTACTGTATAGCGTATTTGCCACAGAGTGCCTTTCCAAAATGGATGATCACACCGCATCACATCCTTAAGGGGTAAAGTTTACTCCTTTTATGTATTTTAACTTTTGAGTGTACCTTTTATGTATCTTAACTTTACAATTAATTTAATAATTAATTATTGTCATTAGCGCTCATTTTGGTGCCAGTCCTTTATTAAACTATCCTCACCCCAAGAGAACACAAAAGAAGGTTTAGTGTACAGTTTATAATGGAATATACAGGACCAAGCTTCAGTAGCAAGTACTCGCACACATCTATGTCTGTTTTCTTTAGTCTAGTAAGTAGGAGTAACTAATCTTTTTACTTCAGTTTAATGCCTGCAAATAGGATCCTTTCTCAAGAAATGCTGCAAACCTGGCAGGATCAGAGAATTTCTATGATTTACACAATTAGATCATAAACAATTATCAAATGCTGTCGTTTTCAGTTTTAAAAAGTCTGTCAACTGCATCCCTTTTCCCTCTTTCACACCATTAATGTAATTCTTATTGTTTCACGGCAGACACAAAGTGAGATTGTTCTGGAGGAGGTAAATATGAGTTATGATTTTTGTCTTACAGACTAAAGTTAAAATGGAAGATTCATCTCTGAGATGTAGGTAAGCATTACAACCCGGGTTGCTGCATAGTTCAGTTTTTCACTGCTGTTCAGTTTACCCCATTGCCTTTGTGTCTGTAATCTGATAATGTTGAAACGCACTTGTTGATGATAATAGAAACCCCTACTCATTGGCAGTGCCACTCGCACACGGAAATGGTTACAAAATGGCAGTACTAAAGCTGGGTACACACTATAAGAAAATCGGGTGAACGATCGTCCGGTTTGAGTCAATGTTTCACAGCAAGTCAAACACGAGGATGGTATTATTAATTGTACAAAAATTCTCAAACAACAAAGGCTTTTTTTTTGTTTGCTGTAGAAACGTTGTAGTGTTTCTCCACCTTTTTCACATCAGGGCGCCCTTGAAAAGTATTTCAAGCCACAAGGCAGCTCATTTTAAGGCTTGGCTCACATTACTGTGTATCAAAATCGTATGCGTTCCTGACACACAGACAAACATACTGCTCCATAGCAGATACACAGGGGTGTCCTTAATTCCTAACGGTACCCCCACACATTGGCATATGCAGTGTTTCCAGAGCAGCCCAATTTTTAAAAAATGATCAGGGACTTCTTGCCCTGTGTCTCTGCGGGTAGGGAAGCCCACTGAAATTAATGGACTGGCCTACATGCAGCAGCACAGATGTGAACCTCCATTTTGGGGTGCTCACCTCCACATCCCAAACCCTCTCTCTGCTCACCTCTGTACCCCAAAATCCCTGCTCTTTACTTGCCGCTGTACCCAAAACCCCCCACTCATCTCTGTACCCCAAAACTTTCTCTCTGTTGACTTCTATACCCCCAACTCCCTATTATTTATTATTATTTTATTACAGGTACTTATGTCATGGAAATTTTGTATTGTTGGTCGAACTTTAAATGTGTCATATATGAGTGTTATTCATATGTCTCTCGTGTGGCTTAATTAAAGCTCTGAAGGCTGCAATTGGGCCATGCGCATGTAAAATGTATGTATTACAGTACTCAGCTTGGTAATGGATGAGATGGCAGATCTGCGCTTATAGACCGGCGTGTATACCACCACGGCATTCGATGCGAATGTCGCTGGCAGTAGACCGTGGGCCTGTATCCACATATCAGCAGCATAGTACCACATGGGCTTCATAACGCAAGGCGCCAAGCGGTGTGAACTCCACGTGTAGGCTTATGCATATCTTACAACCCATTACCAACTTGAAACTGTATCTTGGATGGATGTGTTTTAATAAAGATCGTACCGGGCCCATCCAGGTACAGACTGGTGTTTAGCTTAGGGAATACTTGTACAAAGGATTTGCATGCCAATGGGAGCTAGTAGGACAGGAAATATGACCTCAGATGGCTCATGGGGGGGAAGGGGAGGAAGTCTGCTGACCTCAGAAGGCTCATGGGAGGAAGGGGAAGAAGTCTGCTGACCTCAGAAGGCTCATGGGGGAGGACCAGTGATAGATAATAGGAAAGGCTATGCTCCAATCGGAATGTACATCCTGTGTATAGACACTCCCCATTGCATTGTTCGGTGGGAGGGGATTGACTTTATTCATGTGGGGGGCATGTGTGTATTTTTAATAAAACCAGGGGCTGAGTCTGAAACCGGCCCTTATGTGAATTCAACCATCATCCTGAGAGTGTCGTTTGATCATTCTAGGGTAACGGAGCTCCATCATCCCCACATTTCAACAGAAGCTAAAAGTAGTTGGATGGGCAGGAATCGTGTAGTTTAGCTACAGTCGTGGTAAGCGAGATTCACACAGCTTTATGGGGGATTTCTGCGCATCCAACTGCGAGTACTCACGGTAAGGAGAAATTCGTTAAAGCGAATTTCCAAGACAGTTTGGCGAGCCTGGTGGATACTAACGTGTATTCTTGCATAGCTAACCAAGCACGAGGGGGGAATGGGCCATCATGAACTAGCAAAAAGTATGCCGGCACATTTCAGGTCTCTCTGCCATTAAGAGGATCGCTTTTTGCGCGTTCGTGTGGCTGATTTCGTTCTCTGTTAGCTAACAAGAATTACCGCTTAGCAAGGACCTAGTTTTTTGTCCTAAACTCTTGATTTGTGGGTGAAAGACGAGGGTTTGTCTCTGCGGAGAGCAACAGAGGGGTGGGTTTGGTTGGCTGGATTTGGTCAAGTTTAAAAATCTTCCAACCAAAAATTAAACGGGTATATGTTTTAGTGGGTAAAAGTTGTTGCATAGTGTTAGGTAAGTATTTGTGGGTTGTAGGTACTGTGGTGATTGCTCTACCCCCCTCCACGTGAGGTAAATATTACAGTGCTGAAAGGTTTAGGTTAATTGTTAACTGCTGTAAGATCTCTGTGTGTATGTAGTCTGTGCAATGTTTTGTGGTACTACTGCTCCCAGCAAGCATGCAGCAGGGGGTCCTTTCTGTTACATGTGCATGTTAGTGTGACATGTTGGTGTTTTATATCTGTTCTGTGATTGTGCCAAATTGTGTTGTATGTGTACTTCATATTGTTGTGCAATTGTCCGGTGTATATTCTGTCCAAAAGTCTGTTTTATGTAAGAGGTTAGAGGCAATTTTGAGGCTAGAGTCTGCCGTGTGCTCCTCTGTGGGGGGCCATTCTAGTGTTACCATGTGCTTCCCTGTGGGGGGTCATTTTCTTGACTAACCACATGTACTCCTTTTGTTTGGTGGCCATTTTGTTAATGACCATGTGCTTTCCCTGTTGGTGGCCATTTTGTTGACTACCACATGTGCAGTAATCTCTATGCAATGTGCATGAAGTTTCCTATATGCATTTGACCCATATTGTGTTTTTAATCCAAATTTTTTACAGTTTCATTTGTTTGCTTTTAGCTTTAAATTTGCGTATTGCCGGCCAATTTAAAGTGTGTTAAGCGAGTTTTTCCCTCACGTGTTCCACATTTAGTGAGCGCAGTGAAGTCTGGGTTTTTGCACATAGATTTCTTGTATAGTGATTATGTTTTTCTTGTGTTTTTCTTGTTAAAAGTAGTTCCTTATTGTAAAGCGGGTTTGTTTTAAAGCTGCTGCGTTGCGTGTTTCGCGTCCAGCAGACTTTTTGTGTAAACGGTTTTAGGTGGTTGCAGTGAAGATCGCGTGTGTAGCGCAGATCGTTTAACGGCACTGATAGGATTGATTTTCGCGTCAGCAACGGGTTATTCTTGGCGCAGTTTTTTGGTTCACCTCTGTGTAATTGTTTTACTGTGACACGTCCCGTGTTTTTCATAAGGATCCAGTTTTTAACAGTTTTTCAGGTTGAAAAAGGGTTTTTCTGTGTGTATTAGGAAAGTTTTTTCTTTACACAATTTTCCTACAGGTCAGTTAGCAGGTTTCCGGCCAACCAGTGACCCCTAAGTAACATCCAAGAACCCCTCTTTTTGTTTTGACTTGTGTTAGCTACTGTGTGCAGGGAGAGAAAAGCCACTTTCATCATTGTGCGGTGTGGCCTGCCAAACACAGTGGGTGATGAGAACCACATAAATTGCGCTGTGCGAGTGGGCTGTCCAGGGAAGTATAACACTTAGCCTGGTTACCACAAACACTTCGGGTGGTCAGGATCACATAAATTGCGCTGTGGGAGTGGGAGGTGTGCTCTCAGTCTGACCGCCACTTGATGTGCTTTGGGTGATCGATAAGTATCACATAAATTACGCTGTGCTGGGAAAGTGGTGGAATCAGGCCTCTCGGTAGGATCCCACCGAGTGCTCCAGGGGGTAAACAGGTACCCGGACGCGGGATATATACCAGTGACTAGTCACGATGGGCAGTAGTCAGTCCATGAAGAGAGAGGGGGAACCAGCCCTCTTCAGGGTAAGGACAGCTGCACAACTGATGAAGGTGAGTTTGGGGGGGAAGTCTACAGAACCCCTCAAAAGGTGGAATAAATGGTCGAAGGGTACCAGATGGGAAATTCCCCGGGAAGGTACATTTGACGCATGGAGGTGGGAAAAATTCATCTCTGAATTTGGACCACGAATGCAGGCGTCAGAACTAGAGATCGCACAGCTATGGCTTCACAGGTCAATCCGATTAGGGAAGCAGGGCATACATAAACTGGTGTCTGTCCGGAAGAACCAGGTGATGTATACCTGGCCTCCAGAGGGAATAAAACAGGAGGATCCGGTGTCAGAGGTGGAGGAAGCTCTTTCAGGGCTGACTCTACTAAGGCAGGCAGGATCAGGGTCTGCTGGGGTTCCCGAACAACCAACAGTGGCTGAGAGAAGTATAACTGCACCTGTCTCTTCTGTTAGTGACGTCACTCTTGATGTACCTTCTGTGTCTTCTGTATCTATGCCTCAGCCTCTACCTCTACCTCTCCCTTCTTCCTGCTTCACCCCAGCTCCTTCTGTTTCCAACTATGAAGCCTACTCAACAACCGATTTGCAGACTATCTGTGAATCAAGGGGAATAGACACCCGGTTAAGAAACAGGGCGGATTGCATCAAAGCGCTACGAACCACTGATCAGACCCCTGCCCCCCAGCTATACCCTGATCTGAGGGACCTCAAACCTGAAGGTGCAGTAAGCGAGGTGGTTAATCTAAGCCCACCGATGAAGCTGGGCCAGCCCTTGCACTCTTCCCGGACCGAGGCCTATCCAGTCAGGGTGCAGCAATTTGAAGGTCCTCCCAATGCACAGGGGGAACGGACTTTAGGGGAACGGGTAGTTTGGCATGTCCCCTTCACCCTGGCAGAGATCCGCACTATTCTGGCTGAGCTCCCGGACTATCGAGTCAATCCGAGAGGATTTGCTCGAATGTTTGGACAAAACCAGTTCAGCTATGGTATGAGCGGGTCAGATTGTGCGCAGATCCTGCGGGCAAAGGTGGGCATGGAAGTGGCCAGTACAGTGATTGCAGGGTGCTCTATAACCACGCATGAGGAGATGACTTCAGGGGGCAAAGAGTTCTGTACACAGCTAAAGGCAAAGCTTCCAGAAATGTATGGTGCTACCTCTACTACGGACATGATGAAGCTCACCCAGGGTCCTAATGAGGAAAGCGCCTGCTTCTGGCGCCGTCTCAAGCAGACGGCACTGGATGCGGATCTGGAAGTTGGACCTGATGCTCCAACTGAAGGGGTAAAGGTGACCGCGACGCACATTCTGTTGCGGGCCAAATTTTTGGAAGGCATCAATATTAAAATTCGGGAAAGGCTGGTTCTGGCCCGACCCGAATATAATGAGATGTCTATCCCTGCTATCCTTTCCACTCTTGCGGCAATAGAGAGGGAAATGGATAGAAGAAAACAAGACAAGGCCAAAGTTCTTATGTCCCAGACCCCACACGAAAAACCAAGGGATCTGGGTCACAGGAAGGATAGGCCCCCACCCAGGTGCTTCCAGTGCCACCAAACGGGGCACATGAGGAGGAGCTGTCCCCAATTACCTAAAGGTCGGTGGCAGTTCATTCCTGATGAGTCCTCCGCCCCTATGACCACCATGGTAAGTAACTCCTATGAATTCTCATAGGAAGTTGACAAATCGGTGTCGGCCCAGATCCATCTTTTTCTAGAGGAATTAAAATATCCCCTCCCTTGCCTCACCGACACCGGTGCAGCAAGAACGGTCCTGCGAAAACAGGACATCCAAGGCAAGGTACCCCTCTCAGGGGAAAGCCCTCCTAACCCCTACTAACCTCACTATCAAACGATGCACTATTCTTAACCCAGCTTCTCTTCTTCCTGTGTTGGAAGATGAGAAGGGGGGGGAGGACAGCAATGACAGTGCTGAATTTTGCAACACGACTAACAATACTAACACCTCTTCTGCTAACATGTCTTCTTTGTCCACTACTAACCTCTCTTCCAAAGGACACGACTGTATTTCTTTGATGGAACTGGAGTCAGCGGCGACACACCCCATATCATCCCGAGAGTAACGGTAAGGTTGAACGTCTTAACGGAATCCTTAAAAACAGGATCTCCAACATCATGGCCGATACCCAAAAACCTTGGCCTGAGTGTCTCCCCATTGCCCCCTATTCCATCCGGAATGCCCCTCGGCAACCACATGGGCTGTCACCCTACGAGGTGTTGTTTGGGGGACCTCCCAAAAACAGGGTTGTACTTTCCTCAACAGTTGTCATCTTTGCATTCACAGCTTACAGGTTATGTGCAATCTCTGCAACGGGAGCTGCAGAAGATACACCATCGGGTTCGCGAATCGCTCCCCGATCCAAATGCAATAACAGGTGTTCTTTCTATTGAGCCAGGTGATTGGGTCGTCCTAAAGAAACATCAAAGAACCGGACTCGAGCCACGGTTCACCGGACCATACCAAGTCCAGCTGACGACACCTACCTCACTCAAACTCGAGGGATGAGACAACTGGGTGCACGCAAGCCACTGCAAGAAGCTTTTCAGCTACACCAGAGAATGAGGGGTGTCATTTTCCTTTTTCTTTTTGTTTGTATGTCATACATGTGTGTGAACGGAGGAAAAGACGGCAGATACCCCAACCTTTTATTTAAAATGCACCTGCGTTTAGCCAGAACCGCCAACAAAACCAACTGTTGGGTATGCTCTAAGCCCCCACCCAATCATCACATGTCCGCAATGGCCGCTGTTCATGCCCTATATGACATCCGCGTCGGCATGAAAAAGCAAGGGACCCCTGGTCAGCCCCCACGTAGACATTTGTCGGTAGAACTTAATGACACATTTTTAGCAGGTAACATCAGTTTTAGCACCAATATTAGCTCTAGCTCCTGTAGGACCCTCGTCAGTCCATTATGGGTAACTGGACAGCTAGGCAGCCCTCAGGTGTGCTTTAACATCAGCTTTGGCACAGGTAACAAGTTTGTTGGGACTACCACCTGTGAGGGAGGTATAACTGTCAATCTGACTAACCAGACTTCCCTTCTGAGTAACCACACTGACCGACCAGACCACGTGTGTTGGAAGGACGGATGTGATGTGCAGACTGAGGGAGCAATCCCCCAGTCTGTGCAACTGTTGCTCAGTGCCAGAGGCCGAACGAGGAACTCCTCCTGCTCTGCTCTGACAGGTCCATACTATTTTCTGTGTGGTTCGGCAGCCTATAGAACATTTCCCCAGAACGCGAAAGGTTCGTGTGCCCTCATAAAGCTAGTCCCCGCATCCTATGTAGTGATGGATCATGAAGAGTTGATGATCCACAAGAAGGTAAGGATGGCAGGGAGAGTTCGCAGAGAGCTGTTCTCTGAGGGTGACCAGGCATGGGCTTGGTTCCCCTCATGGACAGGATGGGGAATAGAACTTATGAAGCGCCTGAACAATTTTTCTGTCATCGTGGATAGTATGTTTAACGAGACCGTAGAGGCTGTCAGAGAAATTGCCCAAGAACAACGGCAGATGGGAATTTTAGTGCTTCAGGAGAAGATGGCCCTTGATTATCTTTTAGCCGCCAAAGGGGGGTTCTGTGAGTTCATCGGAGAGGATTGTTGTACTTGGATAGAAGACACCGATGACAAGGTCCAGGCCCATATGGACAAAGTTAGTGAACTACAGGGAAAAGCTAGAGCTATAGCTAGTGAGGGTTGGAATCCGTTCAAGGGTTTGGGAGGATTGGGAGATTTCCTGTTCTCCATCGGATCTTGGTTGAAGGAAGTGGGAGTGTATGTCCTGATGCTTCTCTTTTTCATCTGCCTTTTATATGCCGCGGTGAGATGTTCCTGTTGCCTCATCGACCGTGTAAGCCAAGCTCGGGCAGACGACCACATCTCCATGCCCGCTCCTGGGATTCCACTCCAACCACTGATCGGAGGAAGACCTCACCAACCAACCACCTTCTCTACAGATTACGTCCTGGCTTCCCTCTAATTTATCTCTCTGAAGACCACATTCTCCAAGACCTTCAAGCAAGCTTCAAGCCTCATCATGGTTTGTGTCTGCGATTTGGAAAACTGTCTGGGTCGAGACCAGCCTTGTGTGGCCCCGTCTGCAGGGGCAATTTGAGAATCTATTGCTGGATCTCCCCAGACCACCGTGGGATCACAAGCCTTATTCATACCACAAGTCTGTTTGTGGTTTTTGCAAGAGCCTTCCTGTAGTGAAGGTTCCAACGCTCTTGAGGATCATTGCTTCAATCAAGCCTGTTTGCGTCGAGTCTGCGTCGGGTCTTGTTGTTTCAGGTACCCCGTGGAGCTTTATTCTCAGGGACAACTACAGGAACTCTTTGAGGTTTGAGACTACACCCATCAAGCTGAAGAAGATCAAGAAGGGACACGAGGAGAATATGATAAAACAGGAGGGAATGTCATGGAAATTTTGTATTGTTGGTCGAACTTTAAATGTGTCATATATGAGTGTTATTCATATGTCTCTCGTGTGGCTTAATTAAAGCTCTGAAGGCTGCAATTGGGCCATGCGCATGTACAATGTATGTATTACAGTACTCAGCTTGGTAATGGATGAGATGGCAGATCTGCGCTTATAGACCGGCGTGTATACCACCACGGCATTCGATGCGAATGTCGCTGGCAGTAGACCGTGGGCCTGTATCCACATATCAGCAGCATAGTACCACATGGGCTTCATAACGCAAGGCGCCAAGCGGTGTGAACTCCACGTGTAGGCTTATGCATATCTTACAACCCATTACCAACTTGAAACTGTATCTTGGATGGATGTGTTTTAATAAAGATCCTACCGGGCCCATCCAGGTACAGACTGGTGTTTAGCTTAGGGAATACTTGTACAAAGGATTTGCATGCCAATGGGAGCTAGTAGGACAGGAAATATGACCTCAGATGGCTCATGGGGGGGAAGGGGAGGAAGTCTGCTGACCTCAGAAGGCTCATGGGAGGAAGGGGAGGAAGTCTGCTGACCTCAGAAGGCTCATGGGGGAGGACCAGTGATAGATAATAGGAAAGGCTATGCTCCAATCGGAATGTACATCCTGTGTATAGACACTCCCCATTGCATTGTTCGGTGGGAGGGGATTGACTTTATTCATGTGGGGGGCATGTGTGTATTTTTAATAAAACCAGGGGCTGAGTCTGAAACCGGCCCTTATGTGAATTCAACCATCATCCTGAGAGTGTCGTTTGATCATTCTAGGGTAACGGAGCTCCATCATCCCCACATTTCAACAGAAGCTAAAAGTAGTTGGATGGGCAGGAATCGTGTAGTTTAGCTACAGTCGTGGTAAGCGAGATTCACACAGCTTTATGGGGGATTTCTGCGCATCCAACTGCGAGTACTCACGGTAAGGAGAAATTCGTTAAAGCGAATTTCCAAGACACTTATATAGCGCCGTCAATTTACGCAGCGCTTTACATATATATTGTACATTCACATCAGTCCCTAACCCTCAGGGGGCGCACAATCTAAGGTTCCTAACTCACATTCATACATACACATACTAGGGCCAATTTATACAGGAGCCAATTAACCTACCAGCATGTCTTTGGAGTGTAGGAGGAAACCGGAGTACCCAGAGGAAACCCACGCAGGCACAGGGAGGACATGCAGACTCTAGGCAGGTGGTGCCGTCGTTGGGATTTGAACCAACGACCCTCGTACTGCCAGGCGGAAGTGCTAACCATTTAGCCACTGTGCTGCCCACTGCTCACCTCTGTACCCCAAACTCCCCACTCTCTGCTAACCTCTGTACCCCAACCCACACTCTCTGCTCACCTCTGTACCCCTAACCCCCCCCACTCACCTCTGTACACCAAACCATGTGTCTGCTCACCTCTGTACCCCAAACCCGTCTGTTTACCTGTGTACCCCTAAACCCCTCTTTGCTAACCTCTATACCCCAAACCCCCTCACTGCTCACCTCTGTACCTCACTTTATGTTCTAGCACACTCCTACCTTCCCTTCTGATCCTCTCTGTTCCCTGCTTTCCTCTCACCAGAACCCCAGGGCAGGACCATTCTTCCACTATAAACCACAAGGCTTGCTGATTAGGGAGTGTGGCAAGGCTAGTGGACTTTAAGGGCATATGGCTGGCTGTAGGGTGTAGCTTTGCATTGGTGGCTGGTTTAAGACTTATCCCATACCTCTGTTGCTTCTTGCACCCTTACCCAGTCCTGCGAGCTCCTGCTGTGCCGATGTGTAATACAGTTCGGCGGAGTGTGCCGCCCCAGCTGCCAACAGAAGAGCGCCTTCCACCACCGCATAGAGGGGGGTTGCCTACGGGGCTTCTTGAGTGCCTGTTACATCTGCATGCGCATTTGACTCAGCGGACCGGCACCACTTTAAAGAAAATACGGTAACTGGTGGCGAGAACAATGTATTTTGGATGGATTGGGGAATTTTTTGGCCATTTTGCCCGGCACCCCTGGGAACTCACTCCGGCTGGGAAAACGCTGGTGTAGATTATTGCAGTTTATTGTTTCTAATCATGCGCAGTCTTTCGTATCTGATTTTTCTTGTACGAAGACAGTACACATTAAAATGAAAATCGTTAGTTCTGTTTGCGGACAAGAAAATTTTTTAAATTTGTCCCTTTTGGAAATTTTCATTTAGAAAGTCTGAATCAGATTTTTAAAGTTGTATACACACAAAATTGAATGAGCGTTCCTCATATGAAATTTTCCTTCCAATTTTCTAATAGTGTGTACCCCACTTAAGATGTTTTTCACAGCAGCCAGTTAGATTTAAACCTGCCCTGCATTCATTGGAAAAATCGAATGAGCATTCCTCGTATGGAATTTTCCTTCTGATTTTCTAATAGTGTGTACCCCACTTAAGATGTTTTTCACAGCCGCCAATCAGATTTAAACCTGCCCTGCATTCATTGCAATTGATCATGAATTTTCTGACAGCACAGTTGCTGTGTTTACTCAAATGTATTTAAGCTTACTATAGTTTTTACGTGCCATATGTATTGTTAAACGAACACTGGATATCATATTTGTTTATCCCTATAAATTAATATATAAATAAATAATTACACGAATGAAAAATTAAAGATCAGAGATGGTAAAATTATTCTGAATAAGGAAAAACATATAGTATATAGCTCCCCTTAAAGCTGTGTATACATAGGCATAAAAAGGGGGACAAGATATGTACCTAATGTATAGCAAAAAAAAACCATAGAAAAGTGAAAAAAGACCAAGTGGTCCAAATTTTTTTTTCTGTATTTTTTTTTGTTTGTTTTTTGTTTCAGTAATGTTTTTTGTTTGTCCCAAGCATGTTTGAATCTGATTACTGTTGCCACCTCTGATGGAGGTAGCATCAACTACCATTTCAGTAAAATAATACTTTCTAAGGCTAGGTTCACATATGTGCGGGTGGTGTTGCTGCGGATCCGCACAAAAATCTGTGCAGCCACACCACCCGCACAGACGAATGTGGGCCTGCGGGCGGGTGCCATTAATTCTAATGGCATGCCGCCCGCACTGGAAATCGTGGTTCCCATGCGGGCTGCGGTTTCCAAAGAAGTGCAGACACTTCTTCCCTGCATGTCCCGGGGCACGGGAGTCCATTCAAATGAATGGGCTCTCGTGCCCGCGCAAAACACAGCCCGCAGGAACGCACATATGTGAACCAGGGCTAAGACTAGTTTTGAACTTTCCTCTAGTTAGTTATGTCCTCCTGTTCTTGATCAAGGTTTCATATTACCAATACTGCTCTTCTGAACCTTATTCACCCCCTTGAAGTATTTAAAGGTTTCAGTCATGTCTCCCTGAAGCCAGAACACTGTATTATAATAAACAATGCAATACCCCGAAATGCACAGCATAATCTTTGCTTTCCGATAAATCAGGGCTGGTACTGGGTATTGAAAGTATTAGAACCTCTGAAAGGTTTCTTTTACCATCTGTGTTCCCCAAGGGAAAGCTTCTTCTCATTTCATGTCAGGAGAGAAAGAGAAGATAGCTCTCTCTAAAGGCCCCATTTTGTGGTAGAGTGAGGAAGGGTAAGACCAGCTGACAATATTTTAATGTTGTCTGTGCCTTTCTGTCACAGCGACAGAAACTTTAACTCTTCCTAATTCAATCCAAACCTAAAAAACTTCTTGGGTTGGAGGTAAGTTTAGGCTCAAATACCGTAAGTCTAATATTTGTAATTACTCAATAATACTACTCAAAATAATTACTCAAAAAAGACTCACTAAACTTTTAAAGTAGCCATGCGAGTATTTTGAGCAGGTTATCAAATTGTCTTTTTTAAAGTTTTTATATTATTAACATAAAAATAAGCCTATTTGAAATAAAGGTGCAAAAACATTGGCAGGATCCCACAAATGAGGTGTTAGTAATAATCCGTTGAAGGTTCTGTTTGTCGAAAACAGATAATTCCCAAGCTTCAAGTTCAACCCTCAATGTAAGGCAACTGTTAAGAAAAACACAGCTGTCACAACCTGACTCTCAGAAGTTTGCAATCTATGTTTAGTCTAGGAAGCAGCACAGCTGTGGAACAAGCTTATATCTGCCTACTTCACCAGCTCAAACCTGCAGGCACAGACACATATATTTGGACTGTGCCTCATAGACAAAAGAAAGAAATTCATCCAAAGGGTCAATCTGAAATCTACATGTGAACCTGAAAACAGGTGCTGTGGAAATGGAGGGAAGGAAAATTAAGATTATGCAATAAATCAGACTTCAACTACTAGTACATGCTTGAACACTAGCCACTTCAGCTCTGGAAGATTTTACCCTATTCCTGGCCAGGCCATTTTTTGCAGTTCAACGCTGTGCTACTTTAACTGGAAATTGCGCAGTCAGGCAATGCTGTACACAAACAAAATTTATATTTTTTTCACACAAATAGAGCTTTCTTTTGGTGTTATTTGATCACCACTGGGTTTTGTTATTTTTGCGAGATAAACGAAAAATAATAAAAATTAAAAAAAAAACCCAGTATTTTCTACTTTCTGCAATAAAACATATCCAATGACAAAAAAATTTAAAAATCAAATGTCTTTATAAATTTTGTTAAAAATGTATTCTGCTACATCTTTGGTAAACAAAATCCCAATAAGTGTATATTGATTGATTTGTGTGAACGCTATAGCTTCTACAAACTATGTGATATACCAGTGAAACTCGAAAAATTAGAATATTGTGCAAAAGTTCATTTATTTCAGTGCAGCAACTTAAAAGGTGAAACTAATATATGAGACTCATTACATGCAAAGCAAGATAGTTCAAGCCGTGATTTGTCACAATTGTGATGATTATGGCTTACAGCTCATGAAAAACCTAAATCCACAATCTCAGAAAATTAGAATATTACATGCAATCAATAAAACAAGGATTGTACATAGAACAATATCGGACCTCTGAAAAGTATAAGCATGCATATGTACTCAGTACTTGGTTTGGGCCCCTTTTGCAGCAATTACTGCCTCAATGCGGCGTGCCATGGAAGCTATCAGCCTGTGGCACCGCTGAGGTGTTATGGAAGACCAGGATGCTTCAATAGCGGCCTTCAGCTCTTCTGCATTGTTCGGTCTCATCTCTCATCTTTCTCTTGGCAATGCCCCATAGATTCTCTATGGGGTACAGGTCAGGCGATATTCAAATTTTTCGAGTTTCCTGTACACACGCTCAACATGCAAGACTCCATTGCTGAAGAAAAAACATGTTGAAGCTCATTTAAAGTTTGCTCCACAACATTGAAACAAGCCTGTGATATACTGGCAGAGTACAGTCTGGTCAGATGGGACCAAAATTGAACTCAGGATGCCATAATACACACCATGTTTGGAGTTCAAATGGCACTGCACATCACCCCAAAACACCACACCAACAGTGAAGTGTGGAGGTGAGAACATCATGATGTGGGGCTGTTTTTCAGCATATGATACTGGCAAACTTCATATCGTTGAAAGTAGGATGAATGGAAAAATGTACCAAGATATTCTTGATAAAATCTGCTGCCATCTACCAGGATGATGAAGATGAAACGAGGGTGGACATTTCAGAAAGACAATGATCCCAGACACAAAGCCAAAGAAACTCTCAATTGATTTCAAGGAAAGAAAGTAAAGCTGCTAGAATGGCCCAGCCAATCACCTGACTTGAATCCAATAGAAAATCTATGGAAAGAACAAAAGATTAAAGTCCATAGAAGAGGCCTACAGATCCTTCAAGATTTGAAGATGGTTTGTATGGAAGAATGGACCAAAATCACACCTGAGCAATGCATATGACTAGTTTCTCCATACAGGAGGCATCTTGAAGCTGTCCTTACCAACAAAGGATTTTGTATGAAGTATTAAATACATTTCAGTTAGCGTGTTCAATACTTTTTCTTGGTGCCATTCCATTTTATTACACAATACTTAATTTCTGAACATATTTGTTTTTGTTTCTTTGTATGTATGGATTGCATAGGTTGTTACCAACATGTGGTGAAAATTTCATATCAATAGCACCTTAAGAAATATATTTACTGAGAAAAATGGTGACGTGTTCAATACTTATATTACCCTCTGTGTACTTGCATTTTTATTTATTTTGTTATACTAGTAATGGCAGTGATCAGTGACTTATAGTGGGACTGCGATAGTACGGTGGACAATCTGACACTGACACTTTGTAGGAACTAACTGCCACTGACATCTCCAGTGACACTACTACAGTGATCAGTGCTAATAAAAAGCACTCTAACTGTACTAATGACACTGGAAAGGAAGGGGTTAATATCTGTGGCAATCAAAGGGTTAACTGTGTGTTTGGGAGTGATTTTACTATGTACTGTGCAGGGAGATAAAAACCAGCACATCCCTGCTGACAGGAGAGAGATCTGTGTTGTTTACATTCACAAATATCGCTCCTGTCAGTTGCTCCACCACTAGTCAGAGGGCCCTGACCATGAATTGCTGGCTGGAACCCGGTGATTGACATCTACAGGAGCGAATGACAGTGCGGGTAGGCTGCTATAGGGTGGTTGGCAAGTGGATAAAAAAGGATTGCTTTTCATAGTTTTCATCACTGTTATAAGCAACCGAAGTATGTAAAAAAAAGAAAAAAAAATCTTGATCACTTCCCCAGAGTAGTACAGTGTCACTGTAGTGCTTTGGTCCTTTGGTCCCAGAATGTAAAAAAAAACTTACAAAAATTGAAAAAAAAAAAATTAAAAAAAAAAATATATATATATATAATCTTTATATATATATATATATATATATATATATATATATATATACACACACGGCCCCCAGTTAGTGTCCCAGATCACCACCACACCAGTTAAATGATGACTCTGCACTGCACTGGTGACAGTATGTAAAAAGAAATGTGAATAAAAACTATTTTTATTTTAGATTTCTTCATTTTTGTGACAAAAATTACAAATTGCCAAAAAACATGCCATGACTCTTATTAAATACCATGGATTGTCTAATTTCCAACAAGGGGTAATTTGTGGGATATTAGTACTTAATAAGACATTTAAAAATCATTGTGTTATAGGGCCAGCAAAAGAAGAGTGTACCAGTAACATTACACACACCTAGCAAAGTCTTAGCAGAGGAGGTTATTAACCTGTTAAGTGCATGTGATTTCATGCTAAACACCCTTTTGTTGTGACTGTACTCCTGAGCATAATAGGCCTTACCTTCTAGATATTGTCATTAATTACTGATTCTTGATGGCGTTTATTGAAAAGCATAATTTCACACATGAATGTTATTATTGTGTATCAGTATTATAAATTATGTTTTGCTATAGATTAAGAATACTTTTTCTTTATATGAATTTTGTTATTTCAATAGCTAACCTAGGCAGAATTGGGCAAGTTCTACGGGATGCCTCAAAAAATATTTCTAGTTTTATCTGACTGCAGGATGTGTAAAGCATTTAATCATAAACAAACTAATTTTAGGTCCTAGATTAAGGTACCCTAAAATGGCACCCACATACAAGAGGTTCTGATTGCTGACTGCCAATTAGAGTAGCAGAAGCAGAAGCGATGGTAAAGGGGTAATAACCCACTTGGTCCATCACTGAAATATGAAAGGAAGTATCCTACAGTGTTGTGCATACTAAGAATGTTCATAAATAGCAGGTGATTCCATCAATTTGGAGCATCGATTACATTAATTAGGCTGATTCTTTTCTCCTGGATGACAACATAAAAGGCCTCCACAAAATCTCCCAAGAAAAATCTCCATGTGAGCATGCATTCTGTCAGGCAAGAATCATAACAAGTCCTGGTCCTGTCAGATGACTCACTTGAGGACATACAGATATATCACTTTGCAATGTTCTTGAGGAAATATCTTCCAAAAATGTAACCCTAAAAGTAAATCTGTACTGGGAAGAATGTGTAGGCTACTATTTTATTCTCCTTCTGAAATTGCTACTTGCCTGGCTGTCTCTACATTCAATACTATTCATGAATGACCTGGTATATGCACATAGCAAATAAAGTCAGAAACCATAACTTCTGAATTAATAATTGTTGTGAGTCAGTGACTCAAATATTGAATCCAATAATCAGCAAACAGAGAGACTGGCAGTGGAAGCCTCCATATTTTTCTACCATACAGGTTTTGGACAATGATTTTTTTTTTTTATCTCAAAGAAGTTTTATTGAGAAAAACATAAGAAAAACAGTACAGGTTCCAGGGTATATGCATCCTTGCATATACAGAGATAAACATCAACAACCTTCAATTTCATAGCATTATACATATTTCCAGTAGCCTTTTTTTAGGGCAATGACCAAACGCAACATACTAACAACTGGATATACCAGCAGCGATAAAACAGTGTGTCAAGTTCATAGTAGTCTGTTTAATATTAGATCGGTTGGGAATGTGGCTAACCACGGGGACCATACATTATTACATTTACCAGGACAACCTCTGTGTTGATAGATATATTTTTCCAGATGCAAAGTATCGCCCATTTGAATAAGCCACTCTTTCAGAGTGGGCAAATCCACTGACTTCCAATGTCTAAAGATTATTTTCCAAGCTTGAAATAAGGCTCTAGTAATCGCCTATTTATGCGGGTCTTCCACCTAGAGGTTAGGCAAACCCAAAAGGCAAAGTTTAGGATCCTCTCCAACGATACCATGAAATACTCTATTAATGGTGTTAAGGACTCCCTTGAAGTTTGGGGCATCTCCACAGAAGGTGAATCAAATCTCCATGATCTCTAGAACATCTGGTACAAATAGGGTCTTCTCTCACCCCCATTTTGTATTTCAATGATTTTTATTAATTTATAAACATTTAAAAAAACCAGGAGCAACAAGATACGCCCACGCAGGGGCCATCAATTGCACATAAAAAAATAAAAAAAACAGTGCTCCAACACCAACAGAGCAAAAGGTGCGTCCACGCAGGGGCTATCAATGGCACATAAATGACAAAAACATTGGTATAACACCGACAGTAACTCAAACCAAAGGCAGCTATCCACCGCCACACCAAAAACAAACAGAAATAGAAAAGGAAGGAGGAGTACAAAAGGAAAAAGATGACAAGACCATGAGCAGGGGTCCGGGAATGCCAATATCGAGCAACATCACAACCCCAGACCAGCCGGGGGGGGAGTGTGGGAAGAGCGTATTGAAACCACGGCTCCCATATTTTAAAAAATTTCAGTTGGGAGTCATTACAGATACTTGACTGTTCATTAAGCATCATAGTGGTCATACGGTCCCGCACCCCGTGAAGAGGGCTCTTCCATGCCTGAGCAATTGTTCTAGTGGCCGACAAAAACAAATAGGAAGCCAACTTCTGCTGGTGAGCCAAGAGGCCCGGTATGGGACAATGAAGCAAAGCGTACCGAGCATCCCGGCATATGGGGAGATGGAAAAAGGTGAAAAGGAGGCCAAACACACAAGACCAAAAACCAATCAGTCTGGGGCATGACCACCAGATATGCAATATATCACCACAATGGCCACAACCCCGAAAGCATCGATCACTGCAGGCAGGGTTTGCCTGGGCCAAATGAGCCGGAACCCAATACCAATGAAACAATACTTTGTATGCTGCCTCCAACATGGTCGTATTAAATGAACATTTAGCTATAAACGACAAGGCCCTATTCCAGTGCTCCAGATCCATGACTGCCCCCAGGTCACAATCCCATTGAGTGACATATGAGAGAGAAGTATGCGTCGAGTGTCTGTTCAAAGCTACTTAAAGAAGGGAAATGAGGCCTGGGGCACCAGGACGCTGTTGGCAAAGCTGTTCAAAGGCAATTTCCGATACGGGAAAGTGGACGTGCCCCACAGTGAGGTCAGCCAATGCCGCAATTGAAGGTAACAAAAAATTCCGCCAGAGAGACATCACGTGACTCCCAAAGAGAATTCCAGGTGGGGAAGGACCGAGAAGTCAAAAAGTGGCGCACCAGCAAAAAACCATTGGCCACCCACCAAGAAAATGTCCTTGGTTGACCTAAACCCGGTGGGAAGAGAGGGTTGTTAATAATTGGGAGCAAAGGTAGGAAAGGTGACATCAGGCCACTGGAGTAGCGTACTGAGTCCCACACTTGTAGGCCATGGAGCATAATCGGACTGAGTGTCATAGGGCGTATGACAGGGGGAAGCCAAAGAAGCGTCGATGTCGCAATAGGGGCACAATTAGGTAGTTCCAGCAGGACCCAGAGAGGAACGTCAAAGGAAGCATGCAACATAGACAGCGGGGCAATCTGGCTCGCCTGATAATATTTAGTTATATATGGCACACCAAGACCACTCTGGCATCTATTAACAAAAAGCGTATTTCTGGAGACTCTGGGGAGCTTATCGGCCCAGATAAAACGCATAATCTTCACCTGAATCAACCGAAGGGAATGAGGAGGAACCCACACTGGGAGGGTGCGAAATTAATATAGCAATTTTGGCAAGATGGTTATTTTCACTGAATTAACCTGTCCTACCAAAGATAGGTGCGGAAATTGCCAGGAGTGCATAAGAGAGGACACAGAGCGAAGCACTGTATATTAATTTGCAGCAAACAACGAGCCATAGGTGGGGATCAAGCGAATGCCTAGGTATTCTAGAGAAGAGGAAGCCCATTTGTAAGGGAAGTGGGATTGTAGGTGTGAAACCAAATCTGAGGCCAAAGTAATATTGAGAGGGACAGTCTTATCCAAATTAATACGGATACCCGAAATAAAGGTGAAGCGCACAAGAACCTGTTGCAAATTTGGAAGCGTTGTCAGGGGATTAGTGAGAGTCAAGAGGGCATCGTCCGCAAAAAGGTTCAACCTGAACTCCTGTCCCACATAGGGAACACCCGATATATTACAATTGGCCCGGAGCGCTAAAGCCAGCGGCTCAAGCGCCAGGTCAAAGAGCGCCGGGGACAGGGGGCAGCCCTGTCTCGTCCCTCACCAAATAGGAAAGGGATCTGAAAAATACCCAGCGTATTTAACAGAAGCCAAAGGGGAAGAACACAAGGCTTAAATCCAAGAAAGAATAGAATCCCCAAAACCCCAACGAGACAGCACAAACTGCAGATATTCCCAGGATAGAGAATCAAAGGCTTTATATATGTCAAAGGACAGTAAGAATCCCGGGATTTTCCGCTGTTGTAGAAAGTGTATAAGATGGACCACCTACGCAAATATTTATTGATATGAAGACTAAGGATCTTGCCCAACATCTTCAGGTCTTCATTAAGAAGAGAAATGGGCGGAAAGGCTTGCGGTTCCTGCACATCATCGGTCCTCTTAGGAATCATGGAGATATGAGCTCTAAGAGCATCCAGAGAGGGCAAAGAGCCCTGTTGTAACTCGTTGAAATAATCAGCCAAGAAGGGCGCCAACAGGGTTGCAAATTTCTTATAATAGAGACCAGAAAAGCCATCGGGACCTGGGGCCGCGGTTGACCGTAGAGATTTGATAGCTTGAAGCACTTCCGATACGGTGACACCAGCGTTGAGGGCCATATGCACTGCCTCAGATAATCCAGGAAGTCGTGGATCTTGGAAGAATACCTCTGCCTGAGCCACAGGGAAGGGATCTGGTTTAGCATAAAGGTGTGAAAGGAAGTCTGCAAAACGGGAAACAATCTGCTGGGGATTAGAAGTACAGCCACCCGCGGGAAGTCGCAATTGGATCGGTTTGTGGGGTGTCCCCACAGAATTG
This sequence comes from Staurois parvus, assembly GCF_062004578.1. Lineage (NCBI taxonomy): Eukaryota > Metazoa > Chordata > Amphibia > Anura > Ranidae > Staurois > Staurois parvus. Next base: position 7,690,070 of record NW_028317864.1, read on the forward strand.
AGTTCCCTGGCCAGCATCAGACTAGGCTTATTAGCACAGGAATAAACTTTATTTTTGGTCCAATGCAGGGCCCGTTCTGCCGCTGAAGAAGCAAGTAGGTCCAACTCTGCAGCCAGAGTGTCCCATGTGCATTTGTGGGCCACGGATGGAAATGACTTCCAACGAGCATCCGCAGAGGCCAGTAGAGAATAAAGATCCAAAAGTTGGAGCTCCCGCTCCCGCACCACCGCCAGCTGTATAATGTGACCCCGCATCATGGCTTTATACGCCTCCCACAGGGGCACTGCCGAAGAGACAGATCCCGAGTTTTCCATAAAGTATATACATAAGAAAGCTTCTATTTGCTGGCAGGTAACCTGAGTGGTCAATGGAGATTCATTAATGCGCCAGTGAAAGCGACGTACCGATCCAGAAAGGGCAAGGAGGAGTACCAGGGGATTGTGGTCTGACCAGGGCGAGGAGGGAATAGATATCCACCTGACCAAGGAAAACTGCTGGACATGCATGAATATATAGTCAATTCTACAAAAACTGTCATGAGGATTGGAATAGAATGTAAAGTCACGCTCAGTTGGGTGAAGTTCCCTCCAGACGTCCACCAGCCCCGCTGTCTGCAAGAGAGAGTGCATACGTTCCTCTAGCACTAAGTCGTGAGAAGGGGCCACCCCCTGGGCATAGTGCCTATCCAATGTGGAATCCAAGGTAACATTTGAATCTCCCAAAAGAAGAAGACCCTTGGAGTGTTGGGAAACGATGGTGCAAAGATGAGAAAAAAATTTATGCTGAAAGTGATTGGGCGGGTAGTAAGAGACAAAAGTAACCTCCTGGTCCCAGAGGGTGCCCTGCAGGAGCAAATACCTGTCCGTGGGGTCCGCTATATTCCAAGCACAGACAAAGGGGAGATTGCGTTTGAAAGCTATGAATATTCCCCCCCGGGCGTTTCTCAGGAGCTGAGGTCATGTAAAAAGTGGGATAATGGGGCTAAAGATACCGTGGAATGGAGGACTGAGAAAACCTGGCTTCGTGCAAACATACCACGTCAATTTGTTGCGATTTGAGGTGATGAAAACCTTTAGCCTGCTTCTGAGGCGAATTGAAGCCTTGAACATTTTGTGAATGTACTTTCAAAAAGGGTGAGGCCATGGCGGTATCAGCACAGCACGCTCAGCAGAAAAAGCATAAGTCAGCCAACGATTTCCACTCCCAACGGCGGTTGGACCGTGGCGTCCTGAAACCCTGCATAAAACAAAAATAGAAAAACCAGAGAAGAAAAGAAAACAAGAAAAGGAAAGAAGAAGATGACACAAGGAGTATGTACAATAGTATAATCGTATCACGCCAATAGTGACATGCATCCTACACTTGAAGGATACCAGTCGGGGGGGTGGCTCTACCACCGGACACATGGCTGTAAATGAAAACATCAAAAACGTAAACCCTCAGGGGGGCAAAAAGGCAATAAATACAACATAACAGAGAACCATAGTAATGAAAGTATGAGTCCTGGAAGTGAGTACATCTGCGGAGACCTCCCCATTGGAGACCAAGTTAAACTTGGGGGCCAACCCCCTCCAGGAGGATGACTACAGGCTGCCGTGGAACCCCACAACACAGCCCAAGTAGTCCCCCACCAACCTCCCAGTAGGAACGACATCCTGGCACCCAACTAGGGCCCACCAGGCCAACCGCCCTTCCCGGAGCCCGAGGGAACTATCAGCCCATTCCACTAACGGGAGCCCAAACAACGTCACTTGGAGCTGTAGTAGGCCGCAACAGCAAAAAGTCAAAGTTCTCAAGTCCAGGAGGTGACCCTCCTACTCAAGGATGGAACCCAAGGGAACAGGCTGGACCAGGTCCAATCCTGGAACACTAACAAACTGGGGATGCCTGTCAGGAAAGTCCAATGGTAAAACACAACGTGGGTGGTCCGAGATCAGCTTCAGCCCAGAGAGGAGCAGGATGGATGGATCGTAGAGGGGTCTGACGGAGGGCCCTCTTCCTGTTGGAAGCGGCCTCACCAGGGATCGAGATGAATAGGCTAGGCTCTGAGTAGCGCCCCTGGCGGAAGAATTGTAAAAATTCCAGGAAAGAGTGGGCTTCCTCCGGCGTGGCAACAGAGTGGCTGCGGCCCTGGTAGTTGAAGGTGAGGCAGAACGGAAAGCCCCAGGCGTATTTAATTATGCGGTTCACCAGGACCAAAGTGAAGGGCCTCAACTGGCGGCGCTTCTGAAGAGTGGTCTGGGAGAGGTCGTGTAGAGCTGGTAGCAATGCCCCTGGAATCTGAGGTCTGGGTTGTTTCTGGCCGCCAGGAAGATAGTTTCCTTAGTAAGTGAATTTGATGATGTCTCTCTGGGGCCCATCCGGTAGTCTGGGGCCCAATGCACAGTGTATGCAGTCAAATTCGAGCCAGTCAATGGGAATGGCGGGCGTCAGCTCCTGAAACAGAGCAGTAGAGGTTGAAGTGAGATCTGTGACAGTTTCTGGGATACCCCTTAATCGCAAATTTCCACGGTGGGAACGGTTTTCGAAATCCTCAAGCCAGAGCAACGCGTCTGCTAATTCTTTCTTGAGGTTACACAGATCCTGTTCGTGACTTTCAATGTCCATGGCCGCAGCGTCCATTTTATCTTTGAGATTGTTCGTCTGATTGCCCATCTCCCAGATTTCTCGCGAAAGACGGTCAGCCAGCTTGGAAGTAGCGGAGGACAATTCCGACTGCAGCAAGGACTTGAAGCAACGCAGGAGCTCAGCATCCCTCATAGCTGGAGTGGGTGACTGCAGGGATGCCTCTGATGCCAGGTCATCAACACCGCTGGGATCCGGCTCATTTGTGGGTAGCGGCGGCAGGGGACCCGAATTCGAGGCTGGGGCTTCAGATGCGGCATCCGGCGGGTGACCCGAACTCGAGGCCGGAGCTTCGGATGCGGCCTCCCTCGGGGGCCTCGAAATCGAGCCGGGGCTTCAAACGCGGTCTCCGGCGGATAGGATGCAAGTTCCGCTGTGATCCGCTGAGCGCTGGAGGTGCGGGCGGCTCCAGTATTCTTGCCCATCGGGGAAAACGGGGAACAGGGGGCCAGGAGAAGCTGGAGAGAAGGTAGGTAACCCCCCCCCCGAGAGCTAGAGGATCGGCCAATGTGCCCGGTGGCCGAGGACCGGGCCTACAATGTGGCCTCACTAGCGCTGCTCTCTCTCACCATCATTTTCTTAAGTCTCACAGGGGTGAGGTGTACCCAAAAGAAGAATGTAAAGCTATGATAAGCGTTAAATTTAGAGAGCAAAGCTTCACTGCCTGTAGGGCCTCTGCCCACTGCTCCTCTTCAAAAACTCCAACATCCCTTTCCCACCTAGTTGCTACTCTAAAAGGATCCTTCAAGAAAATATTCAGTAACATTGAGTAGCTGGTTGAAATACAACCTTTATAGGAGGTCTGGCATGAAATTAAATATAGGGGTGGGTGATTGTATCCATTCAATTGTAAATAATAAAAGTACATGTGTTGGGTGATTTGGAAGTTAGCTTGCAATTCAGTAAATGAGCATAGCCTACCAATAGTAAAAATGTGAGACAGATGGGTAATACTATAGTGCTTCCATTTGGCCCCATATTGCAGTGATTTCAATTCGGGGCAATGACCGTTGCCCCAAACTGGACTAAATTTAGTGAAACCAGTAACATTCTGCATTTGCCCTGCTTTGATCCATCTTTTTTTGCATAAGAGCATAAATGGGAAACAACTTATTAGATTTGCTAAAAGACAGTGCTTCCAGTCCCTCTGACAAATTTTCTACTCTCGT